>NC_059225.1:45398354-45614687 GCF_020615455.1 Coregonus clupeaformis
TACTCAGCAAATTGGATGTAGTCTATCACAGTGCCATCCGTTTTGTCACCAAAGCCCCATATACTACCCACCACTGTGACCTGTACGCTCTTGTTGGCTGGTCCTCACTACATATTCGTCGCCAAACCCACTGGCTCCAGGCCATCTATTAATCACTGCTAGGCAAATCCCCGCCTTATCTTAGCTCATTGGTCACCATAGCAACACCCACCCGTAGTATGCGCTCCAGCAGGTATATCTCACTGGTCATCCCCAAAGCCAACACCTCCTTTGGCCGCCATTCCTTCCAGTTCTCTGCTGCCAATGACTGGAACGAATTGCAAAAATCTCTGAAGCTGGAGACTCTTATCTTCCTCACTAACTTTAAGCATCAGTTGTCAGAGCACCTTACCGATCACTGCACCTGTACACAGCCCATCTGAAATTAGCCCACCCAACTACCTCATCCCCATATTGTTATTTATTTTGCTCATTTTCACCCTAGTATCTCTATTTGCACATCATCTCTTGCACATCTATCATTCCAGTGTTAATACTAATTGTAATTATTTTGCACTATAGCCTATTTATTGCCTTACCTCCATAACTTGCTACATTTGCACACACTGTATATATATTTTCTGTTGTATTTTTGACTTTATGTTTTGTTTTACCCCATATGTAACTCTGTGTTGTTGTTTTTATCGCACTGCTATGCTTTATCTTGGCCAGGTCGCAGTTGTAAATGAGAACTTGTTCTCAACTGGCTTACCTGGTTAAATAAAGGTGAAGAATAAATAAATAAAAAATAATCTATCACTAACTGGTATGCAGTCTCATTCTACACTCTTAGAAAAAAGGGTTCCAAAAGGGCTCCCCATAGGATAACCCTTTTTGGTTCCAGGTAGAACCCTTTTGGGTTCCATGTAGAACCCTCTGTAGAAAGGGATCCAAAAGGGTTCTACCTGCAACCAAAAAGGGTTCTTCAAAGGGTTCTCCTATGGGGACAGCCGAAGAACCCTTTACTAAGAGTGTAGCTAGTAGATCCATCATAAAGGGCTATTATTCCAGCAGAGTAGCATTTGTAGTTGTCAGATCAGATTGAGAATGTAGAAGCGATCATTAGTATGGGAATGTTAGCATTGGCTCCCAGATATAACCATGTTTATGTGTTCTGTTGGGAAGGGAAACACATGAATTGCTTTCTCACAAAATAAACAGTGCTGCTGCTTAGGATCCTAGTTCCCACTACGGGGAAGTGCCTTTCTTAAAAGCTAAGTGATGTAATCCTGCCCACCTCCAGTCTACACATGACACAGAGCTGGAGAAGAGGAATGGAAGAGATGGGATGTGTTGGGTTCATTTGTTTGGTTTGGTGAAGATGGGATACAATTGCCCCGGACTGCTTTTGGACCAGATGATTGTATAAAACATGATCAATCACTCTCATACCACAAAGAAAATACACATTATTTGGTGAGGACTGCACACTGCTGTGTGAGTGTTTTCATTTCCGGTTTATAATGTCTAGGTTTAGAAAAATAGTTGGCTAGTATTTAAATAACAAATAATCAAATACACATGTATTTGAACCCAGGTCTGTCCTAGATATGTACTTATGAACCATAGCTTTTAAGTTGATGGCTGTTCCTCTGACCTGAGACCTGTTCTGGGTTGGTCCGCAGGGTGTCCATGAAGGTGCTCATGGTGAACAGTTCCCTCCAGAGCCGACCAAGCTGCAGGAACTCTGGGTCACTCAGCAGAAGCTCCTGGGTGTCCAAGTAGAACCGAGCCAGTCTGCATGGGGAGCAGAGCAGAGGATGGGTTACACACACACATAGACTGGAACACACACACACAGACATAAACACCAACACAGATATACAAATACACACACAGATAGGTAAACACATTCATTCAAGCAACCCATTCACACAGACATAAGAACCCTGAACCTCATTGGCATGAGTGCAGAGCCTTGCCAAGTGCCTTCAGCGAGAACATCCTGTATTATAACAACACCCTCCTTTCATCTGCCATCAAATGGTACATCAGTATGTAGTACTGCTGCTCAACCCTCTCCTATCTGGCTGGCCCACCATCACAAACAGCCCTAGACAATGACCATAGGAGTTGGCTTGACAGCACCAACAGATCTGGGACCAGCTATCACAGCCCTGCTCCTCTGCTCACATGGAATCGTTGTAGTTGGAGACGAGTCCGAGGCCCTCTCCCCTGGTAGCGTACTGGAAGCATGGGTTGTTGGCGTTGCAGAAGATTCCCTGGATCCATGGAAGGATGCCAGTCGAGGGCATGGCCTTGTTGGGAAAGTGACCTATACAACAGTGGACAGGACAGGACAGATGGCACTGGTCAATAGCAAAGACTGGAACAGTTGACAGAGCTCTGATCATCATGTACAGTGAGGGAAAAAATTATTTGATCCCCTGCTGATTTTATACGTTTGCCCACTGACAAAGAAATGATCAGTCTATAATTGTAATGGTAGGTTTATTTGAACAGTGAGAGACAGAATAACAACAAAAAAATCCAGAAAAACGCATGTCAAAAATGTTACAAATGTATTTGCATTTTAATGAGGGAAATAAGTATTTGACCCCTCTGCAAAACATGACTTAGTACTTGGTGGAAAAACCCTTGTTGGCAATCACAGAGGTCAGACGTTTCTTGTAGTTGGCCACCAGGTTTGCACACATCTCAGGAGGGATTTTGTCCCACTCCTCTTTGCAGATCTTCTTCAAGTCATTAAGGTTTCGAGGCTGACGTTTGGCAACTCGAACCTTCAGCTCCCTCCACAGATTTTCTATGGGATTAAGGTCTGGAGACTGGCTAGGCCACTCCAGGACCTTAATGTGCTTCTTCTTGAGGCACTCCTTTGTTGCCTTGGCCGTGTGTTTTGGGTCATTGTCATGCTGGAATACCCATCCACGACCCATTTTCAATGCACTGGCTGAGGGAAGGAGGTTCTCACCCAAGATTCGATGGTACATGGCCCCGTCCATCGTCCCTTTGATGCGGTGAAGTTGTCCTGTCCCCTTAGCAGAAAAACACCCCCAAAGCATAATGTCTCCACCTCCATGTTTGACGGTGGGGATGGTGTTCTTGGGGTCATAGGCAGCATTCCTCCTCCTCCAAACATGGCGAGTTGAGTTGATGCCAAAGAGCTCGATTTTGGTCTCATCTAACCACAGCACTTTCACCCAGTTCTCCTCTGAATCATTCAGATGTTCATTGGCCACCTTCAGACAGCCCTGTATATGTGCTTTCTTGAGCAGGGGGACCTTGCGGGCACTGCAGGATTTCAGTCCTTCACGGCTTAGTGTTACCAATTGTTTTCTTGGTGACTATGGTCCCAGCTGCCTTGAGATAATTGACAAGATCCTCCCGTGTAGTTCTAGGCTGATTCCTCACCGTTCTCATGAGCATTGTAACTCCACGAGGTGAGATCTTGCATGGAGCCCCAGGCCGAGGGAGATTGACAGTTCTTTTGTGTTTCTTCTATTTGCGAATAATCGCACCAACTGTTGTCACCTTCTCACCAAGCTGCTTGGCGATGGTCTTGTAGCCCATTCCAGCCTTGTGTAGGTCTACAATCTTGTCCCTGACATCCTTGGAGATCTCTTTGGTCTTGGCCATGGTGGAGAGTTTGGAATCTGATTGATTGATTGCTTCAGTGGACAGGTGTCTCCCTTTAAGAGTGTGCTCCTAATCTCAGCTCATTACCTGTATAAAAGACACCTGGGAGCCAGAAATCTTTCTGATGGAGAGGGGGTCAAATACTTATTTCCTTCATTAAAATGCAAATCAATTTATACAATTTTTGACATGTGTTTTTCTGCATTCTGTTGTTGTTATTCTGTCTCTCACTGTTCAAATAAACCTACCATTAAAATTATAGACTGATCATGTCTTTGTCAGTGGGCAAACGTACAAAATCAGCAGGGGATCAAATACTTTTTTCCCTCACTGTATAGACTGGAATAACTCTAGTCACAAAATTGATTATTTTGACTAGAAAAGATTTGTAAACATACTGAATATATTTTGTACATCAGAGCTGACCATTTGCTGGTTTGCAGGGTTGTATTGTTAGTGCATAGATTGCTGAACTGTTGGTAACACCAGTGTTTACATTGTCAGAAGAACATGTTCTTACACTCATGTTGGCGATATAAAGGGTTAGCACTTCTCAGCCACACTAGTCCAATGAACAGAACCACTGGCCACATTATCTCCATGAAGAACCGGATCTGGGAGGAAAACAACAAACAATATACTCTACACATTGGAAGGCAGGTGTTCATTTTGAATTAAGCTGAAAAACATCTATCAATATTAGAGTAACATAAGTGAGTGTGGGGTGAGAGTTGATTTGTATGCGTAAATTAGTTTGAGGGTATGCATAAATTAAGGAGTGTGGCTTTAGTTTGTTAATGAAGCACAAAGGGATCTGAATGTCCACAACAAAAAGTTGACTCCCGTCGTTTGGCTTGTGTGTGTGTTTGTCCAAATCGGGCCAAGCTTCAATAGTTTACAGTATGCAGTTGGCACGATGTGAGATGTGACCATGGGTGACTGAGCCAAACACAGCGATCTAAACACGGCAGGCTGGGATGCTAAGCTAACCAAACTTGTGCAACAACTTCCTGTCACCCAGCAGCCAGAGGCATCATCCTCATGTGATTGTCCTCTCACAACCTTTAGGCTACTACCATGATGACAGGTCTGAGACACTATCCAGAACAAGTCAATAACAGGGTGGATCTATTTTGTATTTAGATTACTCAATATGTAGATTTTAAATCCTACATTTCTGTTCTGTTTTAGTACGGTGGCCCTAAGGGGCAAAGTAGCTTTTAGAATTCAGTGACACACAAAGCAAGTGCTTGCAAATAATTTCACAGAAGGTGATGGAACTGCCTTCAAAATTAAAGATGAGTTAGATTGAGAAAGACAATCATCAGAAGTGTGTTTGTTTTACCTTCTGTCTCTTGCGAAGTGTCCAGTTCTTCCACAGCAGCAATCGGACTTGACTGCCCGTACCCATGATCCTTCTCTTCACCCCTCGTAGGGGTCACCACCAGGGCACAGACCTGGAAACAACCATCACACAACCATCATAAAACCACCTCACAACCATGCCACAACCACCAAACAACCATCACACAACCACCTCACAACCATGACAACCATACCTCATCCACCTCACAATGTTGACATAATTAACACATTTCCAAATCCTTAAACAATCTGTTTCTCACTAAATACCATACAGATAGAGCGGTTCCAGTTTATTTTGATTCTAGGACCACAGAACAGGAAGTAATCCTTCTATGCGCTGAGAAGAATGCTAGGCTGCTCCTGGTTCCAGGGTGTTTTGATACTGATTGAAGTAGGCAAGTGTTTCACATGGTGAGCAAGGGTGGGAAGGGCAAAGCCCCTTTCTAGGTCATGCCAATCAGTATATAACAATAGTAGCATGAGGGAGGGTAGAACAACTCTCATTGGCTGAGCTGTTTATGTCATGTGATGTGATGACATAATAATGCACACATAATGGTCACTACTCCCAGTGGACTGACTGCTTGCAGAATGGATTACTGTAATAATATAACAATTCAGTCTTTTGAAAATGTGATTGATAAAATGAATGGTGATGTTCTGTCATGCTTGACTATGTACTACCTCTAGTTGTCAGATATCTCAAATAAATTGTACATAGTCTGGTCTAATAAACATGTATGACATTTTGTCGTCAAACATCACCCAGAGCACCCTGCTGGTTAGGCTACATGAAAATGTACTACTAGTAGTTACATTTACTGGTAGTACTACTAGTAGTTACATTTATTGGTAGTACTACTAGTAGTTACATTTACTGGTAGTACTACTAGTACATTTTACATTTACATTTTAGTCATTTAGCAGATGCTCTAAAAATCCAGAGCGATTTACAGGAGCAATTAGGGTTAAGTGCCTCACTCAAGGGCACATCGGCAGATTTTTCACCTAGTTGGCTCGGGGATTCTAACCAGCGATCTTTCGGTTACTGGCCCAACGCTCTGAATCGCTAGGCTACCTGCCGCCCAGTAGTAGTTACATTGCAATATGTTAGGCACAATGTCAAATCCTCAACCGGTGTTGTATCAAGATGTGTTCCCCTCTTCTGACTTTGATATACCAAATGTGTTTGTTAAATGTTACATGTTTGCATGCTGTTAGCAACAAGGTTTAGATGTTGACAATAGGATTTTGTTGCTTTAAGAATTCCAGGAGCATACAGATTATGCAACAGTGTAGCCTACAACCACAACACAGACTGTCCTAGCTAACATTGTTATTACACATGAATGAACAGACTAGTAACACAACTATATAGGACACCTCAAAAACATGAAAGACCACTTACTTCAGAAGAAGAATATAACCGTGGAGTACTATCTACTGAGTATAAAGTCACCCAGGACGTTGTGTTGTGTGTCCCATGTCTGGTGCTAACAGCTAACCACGCAGTTCCTTTAGTTCCTACAGACCCAGCGAATAGTTAATCTGATTGGTTTAATCTTCTTTCTCAACGCCTCAGAGCCTGCTAACACCACTCATCCATTTTCACAGAGACCTGAATGACCTGACAACCACCCGAGAAAAAGAGGGAACATTTTATTGAACGTTATGGGAAAAACAATTGGGTCTACATGTTATGGCTTCTTCCTCTTACTCTCCATTTATTCACATCAACTTTACTGGGAATTTACCTAGGCTCCAAAATGTGTGGGGTCTAACTGGTACCCATTCAGTAAGGCCTTCAAGTTGTGTTGGCAGTCAGTCTCTAAGGGGTCAATAGTGAGTATTCCTACTAGCGAAGGGTCATGTCCACAAATCTCTGTGGCTGTAGGCTACGGTAAGTCTCTGTTGAAGGAACTCTAGCTACATCAGTTAGTAGGGCAACTTTAATCCTACTATGTCAACCTACATAGTGCTATGAATCGTTGATATAATTCATAAAATGACCTATAGTTTACAGCAGGGTTCTTCAATTCCAGTCCTGGAGGGCCGAAACACTTCTGTTTTTTATTTCTACCTGGTAGTTAATTGCACTCACCTTGTGTCCCAGGTCTGAATTAGCCCCTGATTAGAAGGAGAGGATGAAAAACAGAGGTGTTTCGGCCCTCCAGGACCGGAATTGAAGAACCCTGGTTTATAGTGTGTTCCACAAGCACCAGCTGCCAGCCAAATAGCTGACTACTAACCCTTATGTAGCCAGCTACTTAATTGACTTTAAAACATTTGCGGGGGAGCATGCCCCATCACCCCCTAGCTTCAGAATTTCAGTAACACTTTGAGATTATTATTCTATCCATAGTCCACATTTCCATTATCTTGTTTATCAACAACCTATACTGTAGGTGAGGGAATACAAAAGATTACAGAAACATGTTTGGAAGTTGTCAACTATATTTTAATAAGTTACAAAAAGGTGTATGTTCGTATGTACCTGTTTGTACAATGAAAGGGATTTAATACATTGGAGACAATCTGCAAAGACCCTTATAGATAATATTTATAAAATATAGACGGATATATCATGTACATGAATTATGCAGTTATGGTACTTGTAACCGGTACAAAGTGAGAGTATAATTGATATGAATAAAATATCTGGTCAGCACTGACTGAACTGAATAAAATTTTAAAAAAGAGAACAGCTTTCGCCCATCGTAATATTGTGATAGACTTCTTACAACAGGCCAGACACTACCTGACTGACCTCTAATAATATTATTAAATGCTTTTCAGTTGAGTTGTTAGGTTGTTACCTTCCAGGTAAACATATAAAAGGGGAAGGTTGATGTTTGGTTGAAGTGTGGGTTTGTAGCACATCTCCATTGACTTACATACAGACACTTGCCATTTACAAGTGTCAATCAAGTCAAAGACAAAGAAGAGTTACTCATCCACATTAAACGAGCAACACATGCAGTTTAAGGTTTGATAAAGCATCATGTACAATTATACATTGTAACTTTTCAAATGACTGTATACAAAAGTAATACTGTGTACAAAATACTGCATTACAAAAAGTAGAAATGTGTAATGCATAAAATAACTGTGAAAGACTGGATTAAATAAGTGCGTCAAACTCATGTTTTATAAAGTGGCAATACACACTATACTGTAACAGTTTGTTGAAATAATATTTTTTGGCGTATAAACATACAAATACAGTGTACCAAAACTTTGTACAACAGATACAGTATGATATTTCTTTAATAAAAAGTAATTGCACAGTTTAAAAAAGAGAAAAACATGCTATCCTGGCATTACTTTTTATTGAGCCATATGTTAAAAATACTGTACATATAAATCTACAATAATGGATTTAACTTTTGGGAAATTAACTATTTCTTTAACATTTGTAGTGATTGGTACTGGAAGCATGTTTTGATTATGTGGCTTTCTTTATACAGACCTTTTACAGAAAAACCTAGAATAGGTGAAGTAACTTATAATACACCCATTGTTGTGTAGCTAACTAAGTGCATCCTGTCTTCATTTTGGGGACCTGCAGTACAACAGTTCCTTCCAGCACCAACTGCGGAACTCCAAAACAGATAACAAGGAATATATTAATATATATAACACTTCCGTGGGTAATTTGTTTCACAGGTCATGAAATTATTTTAAGTGTTGTTGTTTTTTTTTCTTCTACAATATGGCACATATACAGATTTGACCATTTAAATCCAAATCATAGAAGGAAAATGGCTCTTCATTAATTCTAATGGCGACCAGTGAATGATAGCGATAAATATTGTCATACAAAATGGGCCTCACGGTGCTCAAACTCCTGCAAGCGTCTGGGCCGTAGTCTCTGGTACACGGGCTTGGCCTCCTCACTGAGGTCCTCAGGGCTGGAGGTGGGGGATTGGGGCAGAGACAGAGAGGAGCCTGCAGCCTGCTGCGGACCCTCAGTGTCCTCATCCACATTGTCTTCATCCACAGAGGGCTCATCTACAGAGACCTCCAGACCCATCTCATCTTCCTCATCTTCCTCATCATCATCGTCCTCCTCTTCTTCCTCCTCTGCGCTGTTAGCTGCCTCGACACGCTTCTCTAGCACTTTGGCCTTGATCCCCGAGGGGGGTTTGTAGAAGGTTCCAGGGGGTGGCTGTAGAGTCCGGGGGGGCCTGAACGCAGTGGGCACAGGGCTGTACTCGCACACGTTCTCCTCCCTTTTCAGAGTCCTGCCCGGCCTCACTGCAATGGTGTAGGGTCTGTTGGGGTAGATGGTGCTTGTGGAAGAGGATGATGGTACAGACGTGGAGAGGCTGCTGGTCGAGTCCTCCACCTCCTTGTCTGCTGTAGGCAGGTTGGTAATGATCTTAGCTGTCCTGGGGGTGATGTCATAATGCTTGTACTGTCTGTCCCAGGTCCTACGTAACGTCCCTGTGTCGATGAACGTGCTCCGGTAGTGGCTGCTCGCCCTCGACTTTGGCTTCTCGTCCTCCGACACCTCCTCAATCGCAATGTTCCCGGCGCTCCCGGTAACGTCCTCGGTGTCCAGGTCAGCGGTGTTCCTGGCATTCCTCTCGTCCACGCCGTGGGCGGGGTTCAGGAGGCGTTCAGCAGGCATGCTCATGGGCCGGGAGACAAGCTTGGAGCGGGGGTGGCGGAGGTGGACCCGGGAAGTGGTGTGGCGGGCCCGGGTCAGACCCCTTTCCCCCCTCTCCCTCTCTCCTCCTGCTCTCTGGACCTCAGGGACGCTGCCAGACAGGAGCCCGTTGAGTTGCTCTGAGTCCTCGTCCACTACTACAGAGTAAATAGAGGACACGTCAGTTATAAAATAGCAGGGAGTGATACGGTAAAGTAGGCTATAGTATACAGTGTATCTATGGGCCCAGTGTGTCCAGCTATAGTTTAGTAATACTGACCAGGTGCATAGTCCCTCCCATCAGGCCTGGGTTTCCCCTCTCTGACCTCATCCATTAAATGGGTGGAGGGGATTATGGAGGAATGACGCTTATACACTTTAGAGCTCTGCTGCAATGGACAGAGGACAGGAAACAGATGGACAGAGAGGGAAAAACACAATGGAGAGAGAGAGAGAGAGAGAGAGAGAGAGAGAGAGAGAGAGAGAGAGAGAGAGAGAGAGAGAGAGAGAGAGAGAGAGAGAGAGAGAGAGAGAGAGAGAGAGAGAGAGAGAGAGAGAGAGAGAGAGAGAGAGAGAGAGAGAGAGAGAGAGAGAGAGAGCGAGAGAGAGAGAGAGAGAGATAGAGAGAGAGAGAGAGATAGAGAGAGAGAGAGAGATAGAGAGAGTCAGTAATCACTACTGTTTCAGTCAGTAGTAGTAGCTAGATCTGTAACATACGGATTGTGAGGTACACTACATGGCCAAAAGTATAAGGACAACCCTTCAAATTAGTGGATTTGGCTATTTCAGCCATACCCTTTGCTGACAAGTGTATAACATTGAGCACACAGTCATGCAATCTCCACAGACAAACAGTAGAATGGCCTTACTGAAGAGCTCTGTGACTTTCAACGTGGCACCGTCATATGATACCACCTTTCCAACAAGTCAGTTTGTCAAAGCTGCCCTGGTCAACTGTAAGTGCTGTTGTGAAGTGGAAAAGTCTAGGAGCAACAACGGCTCAGCCACAAAGTGGTAGGCCACACAAGCTCACAGAACGGGACCACTGAGTGCTGAAGCACGTAAAAATAATCTGTCCTCGGTTGCAACACTCACTACCGAGTTCCAAACTGCCTCTGGAAGCAACGTCAGCACAATAACTGTTTGTCGGGAGCTTCATGAAATGGGTTTCCATGGCCGAGAAGCCACACACAAGCCTAAGATCACCATGCGCAATGCCAAGCGTCGGCTGGAGTGGTGTAAAGCTCGCCGCCATCGGACTCTGGAGCAATGGAAATTAATTATCTGGAGTGATGATTCACGCTTCACCATCTGGCAGTCCGACGAACGAATCTGGGTTTGGCGGATGCCAGGAGAACGCTACCTGCCCCAATGCATAGTGCCAACTGTAAAGTTTGGTGGAGGGGGAATAATGATCTAGGGCTGTTTTTCATGGTTTGGGCTAGGCCCCTTAATTCTAATGAAGGGAAATCTTAACGCTACAGCATACAGTGACATTCTAGACGATTCTGTGCTTCCAACTTTGTGGCAACCTGTTTCAGCATGACAATGTCCCCTTGCACAAAGCGAGGTCCATACAGAAATGGTTTGTCGAGATCGGTGTGGAAGAACTTGACTGGCCTGCACAGAGCCCTAACCTCAACCCCACCTTTGGGATGAATTGAAACACCGACTGCGAGCCAGGCCTAATCGGCCAACATCAGTGCCCGACCTCACTAATGCTCTTGTGGCTGAATGGAAGCAAGTCCCCGCAGCAATGTTCCAACATCTAGTGGAAAGCCTTCCCAGAAGAGTGGAGGCTGTTATAGCAGCAAAGCGTGGACCAACTCCATATTAATGCCCATGATTTTGGAATGTTCGACGAGCAGGTGTCCATATACTTTTGGCCATAGTGTATTATAGTCAGTGTTGAGGTTAATCATATTTCTATTGACTTCTATTTTAATATGGGATCAGACAAGTCACTCACCTCCTTAACATCTACCAGAGACTTGGAGTGTCTGCTGAGAAGCTGCTCCTTCTCCTGAGGGGTGAGGCGGGGATTAGAGTCCTGACCCTTCAGAGGAGAGCCCTCCCCAGAGGGGCCTGGTGGGCCCTGGGGCCGTGGCAGGGGGCTAAGGGGGACATCAAAGATCATCTGGTAGTGTCTGATGAGGAGCTCCACAATGAGGGCCTGGTAGGGGTAGTCCACCAGGGAGGACAGGGACACCTCGGCGTCTGTCTGTCTGGGTTTGATGAGCGTGGGGCCAAAGATGATACCCAGGTTACTGGCTGTCATCTTGTTCTCCTCCGCCTGCTCGGTCACCCTACAGGGGTGAGGAAGGATGAAATATGAAGGTGGACTTCTGGTTCATTGTTACTGCTGTTGCAGGTTTTTGTTGTTACTTGGTGGGACTTGTGTGTTTTAAGTTGTGTATGTGTATTTACAGGGTTGTTTTCGGACTTGAGATCCGCTGACTTAACTCAAAGTGTCCCATTGACATCAATAAATTATTTAGGTGAAAGTGAGAGTTGTGAGCGCTTGTCAACTCATCTATATTCTCTGAATAGATTCCGTACCTGTGCAGGTGTTGGATGAGGAACTGCAGGGTCTTGTAGTGGGCCGTTGGCAGCTGTCTCAGAAGGTCTTTGATCTTGAAGAGGACCCGGTTGAGCTCCACGCTGACCTGCGGCGGGGTCAGGGAGACGGGGCTGACCCTGGACGCCTCCACCTCGTCCACAATGATGTTCTGGCTCTCCTTGGCCAGGCCGATGAAGTCGTTGTAAAAACGGAACAGGATGAGAGGCTCTGGAAGCTACAGGGAGAGAAAATAAACATGGAAGTTAATTTTAAACTGGAATAACAAAAATATGAAGACAAATATACAACAGACAGGACTGGAGACAAAGAAAGAAGCATTTGGGAATATAAACTAGCAATGAATGAAGAGAAGGAAGATAGGTAAATATTATTGGGCTAGCGTGCAGTCTGTCTGACGTACTCTGTAACCAGCAACTATCTTATCCTGAAGGATTCTGTGTGTATGTGTGTGAGACCCACCTGTCTCAGGTAAAGTTTGAGCACGTTGCTGATGTCATGAGGGTAAAGGTCAGATAGCTCCACTAGGTCCTTGCCGTTCTCAAACGCCTGACAGAGCTTCTCCACACGAGACTTGGCCCCGTTCACACGATAGATCCCCTGGAAAACCAAGACACAACACAGCAGCCCATTTTATTATCCTAAAAAACATTATTTAGCTGTAAAAAAGAGAGCTTTCAATTTTTTTTAAACAGGGGTGGATGACGTCTGAAACAATAGAGAATATTTGCCAAACAAGCATGCACTATAGCTAGGCTACATAATCTTACTTTAAAAAGCTAGCAAAATGTTACCTTGATGTCCAGTGCTCTATTCTCTATCTCTGAGGTACACTTCCTGATGATGAAAGGGATTCCATCTGGGTTGTTCCTAGCTGCCTGGGTGAAGTCAATACCAAAGAGGTGCAGTCTACCCTGGAGTTTCTTATGACCACATTGGATGGCCAGAGTCTCCAAACACTTCTTATGGCAGGCCAGGGAGCACTGGGAAACAGCAGAGGAGTCAAATAGTGAATATCCATGTCAGCTAGCAATAATACTGTATATATATATATGCCACTTAGCAGATGCTTTTATCCAAAGTGACTTACAGTACAGTGAGTGCATATATTTTAGTAAGTGTATGTGATCCCTGTGGGAATTGAACCCACGACCTTGACGTTGCTAGCACCCCACTCTCACAGAGCCACACATGACCACAGTGTTACATAATCGGCTAAATAACCATTCCCCTCAAGTAACCATCTTTCACTGTCCTGTTCCAATGTATCCAAATATGAAGGTTTCCATAAATATGTAATGTAACTCTATCTAAAATAAGCAGAGCTGAGAGAACATTCTAACAAGAGGATAGTACAGGCTCCAAGAGGGTAACAAAAGGTATTTGGTTTCCGCTGCATGTCCCCTTTCAATGAGTCCAAATACCTAGTGCTGGATGATGGAGAGGTCACTCTAAATGACAACTGATGGTCTGTGGACTCTCATGCAGCCCCTGTGTGGCTACTTGTGATCAACAGTCTCTTTCCTATTGGGGCTAATAGACCAGTATGTCTTATTTGGTTACTTACTGTACCCAAAATCACATTTTGCTCTACCTGAAGTACCCCTTCATGTTCAACTGATCATTAGGCCTATGGTCTTCTGAGTCTTTCCAATTCCCCCCTGTGGATAGGCCAGGTACTTCCAGGGGTAGAGCACCCCAGATTGAAAACCACTGTCCTCACCTCCTCACACTCAGCCCCATGGAAGACCACCAGACTATCACACTCTCTGCACTTGGACAGGGCCCTCAGCTTCCTCAGCTTGTGTGTCTGGGCTGCCTTCGACATCTGGGTGTTACGGAACGGACCTGGGGAACTGGCTGTCTCTATCACCATCTCACTTAGACCTAGGGGAGAGCAGATATGGAGAGGAGGAGGAGGAGAGAGAGAGAGAGAGAGAGAGAGAGAGAGAGAGAGAGAGAGAGAGAGAGAGAGAGAGACAGAGAGAGACAGAGGAGAGAGAGACATAGAGAGAGAGACAGCGATAGACAGAGAGAGACATAGAGAGAGAGAGAGAGAGAGAGAGAGAGAGAGAGAGAGAGAGAGAGAGCGAGAGAGAGAGAGAGAGACAGAGAGAGAGAGAGAGAGAGAGAGAGAGAGCGAGAGAGAGAGAGACAGAGAGAGAGAGAGAGAGAGAGAGAGAGAGAGAGAGAGAGAGAGACAGAGGAGAGAGAGACATAGAGAGAGAGACAGCGATAGACAGAGAGAGACATAGAGAGAGAGAGAGAGAGAGAGAGAGAGAGAGAGAGAGAGAGAGAGAGAGAGAGAGAGAGAGAGAGAGAGAGAGAGAGAGAGAGAGAGAGAGAGTATCATCTCCATTAACACCATCACTGGTCCAAATAATAATAAATAATAATAATTAATAATAATAATTTAGGTGGGTGTGTATGCAAAACTCCATTGTTTACAGTGGGGGAAAAAATTATTTAGTCAGCCACCAATTGTGCAAGTTTTCCCACTTAAAAAGATGAGAGAGGCCTGTAATTTTCATCATAGGTACACGTCAACTATGACAGACAAATTGAGAAAAGAAAATCCAGAAAATCACATTGTAGGATTTTTAATGAATTTATTTGCAAATTATGGTGGAAAATAAGTATTTGGTCACCTACAAACAAGCAAGATTTCTGGCTCTCACAGACCTGTAACTTCTTCTTTAAGAGGCTCCTCTGTCCTCCACTCGTTACCTGTATTAATGGCACCTGCTTGAACTTGTTATCAGTATAAAAGACACCTGTCCACAACCTCAAACAGTCACACTCCAAACTCCACTATGGCTAAGACCAAAGAGCTGTCAAAGGACACCAGAAACTAAATTGTAGACCTGCACCAGGCTGGGAAGACTGAATCTGCAATAGGTAAGCAGCTTGGTTTGAAGAAATCAACTGTGGGAGCAATTATTAGGAAATGGAAGACATACAAGACCACTGATAATCTCCCTCGATCTGGGGCTCCACGCAAGATCTCACCCCGTGGGGTCAAAATGATCACAAGAACGGTGAGCAAAAATCTCAGAACCACACGGGGGGACCTAGTGAATGACCTGCAGAGAGCTGGGACCAAAGTAACAAAGCCTACCATCAGTAACACACTACGCCACCAGGGACTCAAATCCTGCAGTGTCAGACGTGTCCCCCTGCTTAAACCAGTACATGTCCAGGCCCGTCTGAAGTTTGCTAGAGTGCATTTGGATGATCCAGAAGAGGATTGGGAGAATGTCATATGGTCAGATGAAACCAAAATAGAACTTTTTGGTAAAAACTAAACTCGTCGGACAAACAATGCTGAGTTGCATCCAAAGAACACCATACCTACTGTGAAGCATGGGGGTGGAAACATCATGCTTTGGGGCTGTTTTTCTGCAAAGGGACCAGGACGACTGATCCGTGTAAAGGAAAGAATGAATGGGGCCATGTATCGTGAGATTTTGAGTGAAAACCTCCTTCCATCAGCAAGGGCATTGAAGATGAAACGTGGCTGGGTATTTCAGCATGACAATGATCCCAAACACACCGCCCGGGCAACGAAGGAGTGGCTTCGTAAGAAGCATTTCAAGGTCCTGGAGTGGCCTAGCCAGTCTCCAGATCTCAACCCCCATAGAAAATCTTTGGAGGGAGTTGAAAGTCCGTGTTGCCCAGCGACAGCCCCAAAACATCACTGCTCTAGAGGAGATCTGCATGGAGGAATGGGCCAAAATACCAGCAACGGTGTGTGAAAACCTTGTGAAGACTTACAGAAAACGTTTGACCTGTGTCATTGCCAACAAAGGGTATATAACAAAGTATTGAGAAACTTTTGTTATTGACCAAATATTTATTTTCCACCATAATTTGCAAATAAATTCATTAAAAATCCTACAATGTGATTTTCTGGATTTTTTTTCTCATTTTGTCTGTCATAGTTGACGGGTACCTATGATGAAAATTACAGGCCTCTCTCATCTTTTTAAGTGGGAGAACTTGCACAATTGGTGGCTGACTAAATTCTTTTTTTCCCCACTGTAGCTGGAATGGAATGTTTGTATACTGTATGTTTGACTGCGATATGTGGTTGTAACACCGAGTTATCTTAAGATTAATACACTAACTGTAAGTCGCTCTGGATATGAGCATCTGCTAAATGACTAAAATGTCAAATGTATAGTGCCTTCAGAAAGTATTCACACCCCTTGACTTTTTCCGCATTTTGTTGTGTTAAAGCCGGAATTTAAATTGAGATTTTGTGTCACTGGCCTACACACAATATCCCATAATGTCAAAGGAGAATGATGTTTCTAGAAATGTTAGCAAATTAATTAAAAATGAAAAGCTGAAATGTCTTCAGTCAATAAGTATTCAACCCCTTTGTTATGGCAAATAAGTTCAGGAGTAAAAATTTGCTAAACAAATCACATAAGTTGCACGGACTCACTCTGTGTGCAATAATAGTGATTAACATGATTTTTTAATGACTACCTCATCTCTGTACCCCACACCTACAATTATCTGTAAGGTCCCTCAGTCGAGCAGTGAATTTCAAACACAGATTCAACCACAAAGACCAGGGAGGTTTTCCAATGCCTCGCAAAGAAGGGCACCTATTGGTAGATGGGTAAAAATAAATAAAGCAGACATTGAATATCCCTTTGAGCACGGTGAAGCTATTAATTACACTTTGGATGATGTATCAATACAACCAGTCACAACAAAGATACAGGCGTCCTTCCTAACTCAGTTGCCAGAGAGGAAGGAAACCGCTCAGGGATTTCATGAGGCCAATGGTGACTTTGAAACAGTTTAATGGCTGTGATAGGAGAAAACTAAGGATGGATCAGCAACATTTTAGTTACTCTACATTACTAACTAAATGACAGAGTGAAAAGAAGGAAGGAAGCCTGTACAGAATAAAAAATATTCCAAAACATGCAATAAATAAAAACAGCTACAAATGTGGCAAAGAAATGAACTTTATGTCCTGAACACAAAGTGTTATGTTTGAGGCAAATCCAATACAACACATCACTGAGTACCACTCTTCATATTTTGAAGCATGGGTTGGCTGCATCATGGTATGGGTATGCTTGTCATCGGCACGGACTAGGGAGTTTGTTAAGATAAAAAGAAAAGAAATAGAGCTAAGCACAGGCAAAATCCTAGAGGAAAACCTGCTTCAGTCTGCTTTCCAACAGACTCTGGGAGACAAATTCACCTTCCAGCAGTACAATAACTTAAAACACAAGGCCAAATATACACTGGAGCTGCTTACCAAGACAACATTGAATGTTCCTAAGTGGTCTAGTTACAGATTTGACTTAAATCGGTTTGAAAATCTATGGCAAGACTTTAAAATGTTTGTCTAGCAATGCTAAACAACCAACTTGACAGAGCTTGAAGAATGTAAAACATGATAATTGTATAATCCAGGTGCTCTTAGAGACTTAAAGTTAGCAGACACTCTTATTCAGAGCAGCTTACAGGAGCAATTAGGGTTAAGTGCCTTGTACAAGGGCACATCGACAGATTTATCATCTAGTCGGCTCGGGTATTCAAACCAGCGACCTTTCGGTCACTGGCCCAACACTCTTAACCGCTAGGTTACATGCCGCCACTTACTCAGAAAGACACAGCTGTAATCGTTGCCAAAGGTGATTCTAACATGTTTTGACTCAGGGGTGTGGATACTTATGTACATTTGATATTTCTATATTTCATTTTCAATAAAGTTGCACAAAATTCTCAAAACATGTTTTCACTTTGTAATGATGGGGTATTGTGTGTAGATGGGTGAGAACAAAAAATATATTTAATCCATTTTGAATTCAGGCTGTAACACAACAAATGTGGAATAAGTCAATGTGTATGAAAACTTTCTGAAGGCACTGTAAATGTTTTACATACAGATCTCATTACTGTATTGATTAATAGTTTTTATGTTGATTTCACAAATGTATCATTTGTACAGCTCTTTATAAAAAATGTAGTTATTTGTTACATTTGACTGTGTAAAACCTAGTAGTACTAATTATTTATCTGAGAGTGAGAATTTAGCAAAAAAACATGATTATTTGTCTCTCTGAAATGAAACCATCAATGATACATTTCAAACAAATACAACCCCACGCCATGATTAGATACACACCAATCTTGTTCATAAGATCTTTAAACAATAAAAGCTAATTTACCCAAATATCTGAAAATGTATATATAGCATTTTGGAAAGAAGATCTTCACATGTACAAATGTTATTAATACGCATGTGTGCCATTGGAAATGTGTTTTTTGCATATCCAACTCCCCCTGAGACACCCTCTGAGAGTGAGGTCACGGCCAGGGTTTGCCATTATCAACAGCGACCCTGGAACAATAAGAGTTGAGTGCCTTGCTCAAGGGCACATCGGTAGATTTGTTCACCTTGGAGATTCAAACTAGCAACCTTTACTGGACTAATGCTCTAACCGCTAGGCTACCTTTGTATTGCTGCTGAAGAGATTATTGCTCCAAATGAGACTGTCATAACACATTCTGAACTGTTACAATATACTCTTATGACATTTCAAGCATTACCAACTGTTTTACCACACACACACATCTTCCCTGAACTCAAATCCAAGAGGCTTTATTGACATGGAAAGTGTTACCACATACTTTGCCAAAGCAAACATATAGAATCATATCAAATTACTGAACTATCTGACTCACCGTTGTCTGATGGCGAGGGCGGCTCTCTCTCGTCCAGGTCATCAGCTGATGACATGGTTCCCGTGGAGGGGGTTCTGGGTAATCTCCTCTTGAAGTCACCTGAGCAGGAGCCAGTGAACACACAAAATATTCTCATAGTACAATACAACTGTCTAGCTACTCAGTACTACTGTCCACTGTCCACTGTCTAACTGAGGCCTGGTCTAGTAGTAATAGTAATTGTATGCAGTATGCACGCATGACTGTAAGTCGCTTTGGACAAAAGCGTCTGCTAAATGGCATATATTATGTTATTATATATTATATTTATTAGTAGATCCTTGGTTTTAGGTGGTTATCTCAGAGTGTCTGCTCCTTTCTAGCAATAGCTTCAAGCCTTGCTTGGTATGAACTGAGCGACTGTCAAAGAGTCCAGCTATTATAACACAGGACCCTCCAATGGCAAGAGGTCAGGAGACCAACAGGGGACCACCCACGAGGCATTCTGGGTGATTCATACCTCCATTCAACGATCAATCCCTCTGGTTGATCCCTTATTGTTCTGATAATGGCCTGGACAAGAGGCCAATCTCTTGTGATAGGGCACATTTCCCACATTTCTCCAGACATTGGGGCACTTTGGAAATATAAGAATGAACTGACTGGCTAGATGGCAAACTCTCATTCCAATTGTTCTAGATTCGTATGAGTCCAAAAGTGCTAACGAGTCAGATTGCTTAATCCAGTTAAATTAATTCTAACTAGTCAAATAAAACATCTCACTCTGGAACGCTTGTTTTGTATGATTATAACATGATTGTAACACTATAATTAAGTTGAAGGAAACATACCATAACACTCAATGAAAAACAAACAGACTATTAGATAATAAACAGAAAACAACACCAGAATAACACAAAACTCCAGAAAATGTTACTGTTAAACCTGCTTCACATTCCTGTGTTATTTACACAGCCTGTAGATCACATCCCTCTCTAAGGTATTATAGAGACACCTTCAGGACTCAGGCATGTTCCCACTGTTAGTCTGTCTGTCTCTGTGTCTTGTTATTGTATTTTTCGTTTGTCTCTGTCACGTCAAGGAGGGAGGCTGATATGACATAACAAGAACCATCAATCAATTCCTTTCAACAGGTGATGAAAGCTAAGGCAGACAGGGTGTAGTGCTGGTTGGTGCCAGGTGTTTGAAGGTGGCTGCCAAGCCAATGGATAGAAGGTTGTGTGGAGATATAGCCCTGGGCTAGGAAGGGTATATAGGGAGGAGGAGGGTGGATAGATGGGGCATTACCTGGGCTGGCTGTGGGGGAGTCCATGGATCGGGACTCACTGCTGCCTCCGGCGCTCTCTGAGTCACTGCACATCCCCCCGCCCTGACTACCCGTTCCCCAGGGTCGGAACGGGCCCTGGATCCTCAGAGCTGGAACACACAATAGGAAATACTCATTCTGCATCTGTTACTGTACTCTTCCAACACATTTGCATTTACTGAATCATACATAACCAAAAATAATTTATATTTAGTTATTGAAACATTTTAAACAAAATGAATACACTTGTACCTATTTAGAAATTCAGCTCATTCAAATTCAGTCAAGGAAACAGGGACTAGACTGGCTAATTGCATCCTCATTGATAAAGGCATAATGAGTGGGTTATGTGTGGGATAGAGGACCACATTAATTCAGTATCAAGTGGTTTACATGGAAACACTTGATAATCACAAAAGGAGATCATCATCCCATAGACCTCTGTACACATCAAATGAATACAAACAAAAATTATTTATCATGAATGAGTTGATTATGTAAGCATTCATTTAACATTCAAAACTTGTTTTCTTTTCTCAATGCCTATGAGGACCTGGATATGAAGAAGATAGAGATTACCAAACTGTGATAGCAATTCAACATCTACCACAAATTATGACAGGGGGAAGTTTTGCCTACTAAAAAACTATTTGGGGTATAGTCTTAATTTGGCCTGCAGTGAAGTTAGAGATGTGTCTATCAGTGTCATGAGCTGATCTGAAAGAGATGGGATGAGTGTGAGAGTGTATGTGAGAGCGTGTGTGAGAGCGTATGTGAGGGTGTGTGTGAGAGTATGTGTGAGGGTGTGTGTGAGAGTGTGTGTGAGTGTGTGTGGGGGTGTGTGAGAGAGTGTGTGTGAGGGTGTGTGAGAGAGTGTGTGTGAGGGTGTGTGAGAGAATGTGTGAGGGTGTATGAGAGAGTGTGTGTGAGGGTGTGTGAGAGAGTGTGTGAGGGTGTGTGTGAGAGTGTGTGAGGGTGTATGAGAGAGTGTGTGTGAGGGTGTATGTGAGAGTGTGTGAAGGTGTGTGTGTCCCTGAATGATAGACAGTCAGATGAGGACAGGGCTAATCTCAAAGCACTGGATCAACTTGGAAGCTTCCAGACTCACTCACACCAACACAAGTACAACACACACACACTCTCTCTATCTCTCGCTCACATTATTCCAAGATATGTGTTCATATCTCCCTAATTTACCTCACACCGCTGCACATGGACTTGGTACTGGTATACTGTATATAGCCAAGTTATCATTACTCATTGTGTATTTATTATTATTATGTATTTTTACTTTTCTATTATTTCTCTATTTCTTTTCTCTCTGCATTGTTGGGAAGGGCCCGTAAGAAAACATTTCACTGTACGTTTACACCTGTTGTTTACAAAGCATGTGACAAATACAATTTGATTTTGATTTGATCTCTCTTTGGTGTATGCTTTAAAAGAATAGTGAGTATTTTCATCCCTTCCTCTTGTTGTTTATTAACCTGTATTATAGGATCAGGCCTCACCAGAAACCCTCATGTATTTCTCCGTAAACGACTAGGCTACCACTAGACTACCTTGGATGTCGGCGCTGCTGTTGGACCGTCTCTCAGAGATCTTGGTGGGCCGTGTGTGGACCGGGCTCTCCACCTCGTCGGTCCCCAGGAAGTCCCCAGAGGTGACGGACATCTGAGACAGGTTACCGTGGGAACTGTGGGCACTGCAGTGGGTGCTGCTCAACGACCGCTTAGCGAGGGGCAACCTGGGAGGAGGGGGAGATAGGGAAGAGTTAAGATTAACATTACATCTCACATTATAGGCTTCAAACATAGAGATTATCCAGTGTCTTGTGAGGGTACTGTAATCAATCAACATGAACTCACATGGATGGATCCATAGCCTTTACATACATAATCACCAAATTCAATAGATGAGAAAGGAAATTGATTAATCCCATCAACATCAATATAAACCTTAAATTAACATCCCAATCAACATGACCATTCGCATATGTGGAAATTGATAACGGACTAATGGATCTAAAACCAATGGACACTCCTATAAGGACGTGCATATGGGCAGTCTATAAGATATAGGTCTATAATTAACCCCTGCTTCCCCTCCCTGTCACCCCACTTCTTTGATCAGTGGGCAGGATTGGGAGAAGTAAACAAACCAAGAACAAAGCATCTACGTCTACACTCTGTGTCACTACGTACACCATTACACAAGCAGAGTCTATGACGACCACTCATGAAAATAATTTTTTGTATGAAGTTAAGAAGGGTGCAGTGGGCAAACTTGTGCTTATTTCATATCTGTATACGACTCAACAAAAAAGTTGAACAATTTAGATTGGTGTTTCAGTCATAAGGCATGGCCTGAATAGCATTATGAAAACAGAGTTTTCCCCTTCCCCCTACCCCTTTCTTCACCCCCACCCCCCCTCTCTCTTTCTCTTTCCCATGACCAGTCACTACCTCAGGAAGTCCTGCAGACCAAACTCAATTGTGTTCCCTCTCTAAAACAATCTCTCTCTCTCTCTCTCTCGCTCTCTCAATTATTCCATCTGCTAATACAATCCTGCTCTCCCAGTCACTCCTTCTCTCAGCAAATCACTAAATGAGTATCTATGCATAGTCACTTTACCCCTACCTACATGTACAAATTACCTCGACTAACCTGTACCCCCGCACATTGACTCAGTACCGGTACCCCCTGTATATAGCCTCATAAAAATCACTTTAGTTTATTTAGTTAATATTTTCTTAACTAAATTTTCTTAAAACTGCATTGTTGGTTAAGGGTTTGTAAGTAAGCATTTCACAGTAAGGTCTACACCTGTTGTATTCGACGCATGTGACAAATAAAAATGTGATTTGATAAATATAATACTATTCTCCACAAGGCTTTTTCTCTCAAAAGCAGTAACTCTTTCAAAACACAATCTTCCTGCTCTCCCACAGAGAGTAACTCACTCATTTGTTCAGATAATGGCACTCATGGAGATCTCAATCCTAGTTATGATGATGCTTCACACGTTTTTATGCACACACACACACTCTATTTATGTTTAAGGATCAGAGAGTGAGTTTAAACCGAAGTAGTAGGCAAAAGCAAAATCACAGCATCCATCCAGTGTTCCCCTCACCCTGCGTTGTTACAGTGTGAGACGGTGGCATCGAAGGAGTAGGACTCCACCCTGGGTCTGTCTGACTGGGCAGGAAGACTCCTGACGAAGCCAATGTATCGCTGACCCGGCTCGTACAGCTTGGCGCTCTCACACAGAGACTGGTGGTTGACGGGTAGAGACACAACCTGGGCCTGCTGGAGCTGGAACCAGTTCACTGTCACCTGGGGAGACATACACACAGATAAAGCCCATTAGATACAGCACCCCTAAAATTAGACTGAGTTCTATTTTTATGACAGTATCTACACTAGACAGAATGTCCAAAGATGGCCATAGTAGATAGTACTATATTACTACAGTGAGGGAAAAAAGTATTTGATCCCCTGCTGATTTTGTATGTTTGCCCACTGACAAAGAAATGATCAGTCTATAATTTTAGTTTATTTGAACAGTGAGAGACAGAATAACAACAACAAAAATCCAGAAAAACGCATGTCAAAAATGTTATAAATTGATTTGCATTTTAATGAGGGAAATAACTATTTAACCCCTCTGCAAAACATTACTTAGTACTTGGTGGCAAAACCCTTGAGGTCAATCACAGAGGTCAGACGTTTCTTGCAGTTGGCCACCAGGTTTGCACACATCTCAGGAGGGATTTTGTCCCACTCCTCTTTGCAGATCTTCTCCAAGTCATTAAGGTTTCGAGGCTGACGTTTGGCAACTCGAATCTTCAGCTCCCTCCACAGATTTTCTATGGGATTAAGGTCTGGAGACTGGCTAGGCCACTCCAGGACCTGAATGTGCTTCTTCTTGAGCCACTCCTTTGTTGCCTTGGCCGTGTGTTTTGGGTCATTGTCATGCTGGAATACCCATCCACGACCCATTTTCAATGCCCTGGATGAGGGAAGAAGGTTCTCACCCAAGATTTGACGGTACATGGCCCCGTCCATCGTCCCTTTGATGCGGTAAAGTTGTCCTGTCCCCTTAGCAGAAAAACACCCCCAAAGCATAATGTTTCCACCTCCATGTTTGACGGTGGGGATGGTGTTCTTGGGGTCATAGGCAGCATTCCTCCTCCTCCAAACACGGCGAGTTGAGTTGATGCCAAAGAGCTCGATTTTGGTCTCATCTGACCACAACACTTTCACCCAGTTCTCATCTGAATCATTCAGATGTTCATTGGCAAATTTCAGACTGGCATGTATATGTGCTTTCTTGAGCAGGGGGACCTTGCGGGCGCTGCAGGATTTCAGTCCTTCACGGCGTAGTGTGTTACCAATTGTTTTCTTGGTGAATATGGTCCCAGCTGCCTTGAGATCATTGACAAGATCCTCCCGTGTAGTTCTGGGCTGATTCCTCACCGTTCTCATGATCATTGCAACTCCACGAGGTGAGATCTTGCATGGAGCCCCAGGCCGAGAGAGATTGACAGGTCTTTTGTGTTTCTTCCATTTGCGGTCTTGTAGCCCATTCCAGCCTTGTGTAGGTCTACAATCTTGTCCCTGACATCCTTGGAGAGCTCTTTGGTCTTGGCCATGGTGAAGAGTTTGGAATGTGATTGATTGATTGCTTCTGTGGGCAGGTGTCTTTTATACAGGTAACAAGCTGAGATTAGGAGCACTCCCTTTAAGAGTGTGCTCTTAGTCTCAGCTCGTTAATAATAATAATAATAATATGCCATTTAGCAGACGCTTTTATCCAAAGCGACTTACAGTCATGTGTGCATACATTTTTACGTATGGGTGGTCCCGGGGATCGAACCCACTACCCTGGCGTTACAAGCGCCATGCTCTACCAATTGAGCTACAGAGGACCACGTTACCTGTATAAAAGACACCTGGGAGCCAGAAATCTTTCTGATTGAGAGGGGGTCAAATACTTATTTCCCTCATTAAAATGCAAATCAATTTATAACATTTTTCACATGCGTTTTTCTGGATTTTTTTGTTGTTATTCTGTCTCTCACTGTTCAAATAAACCTACCATAAAAATTATAGACCAGGGGTGTCAAACGTCCAGCCCGCGGGCCGGATCAGGCCCGCAAACAGGTTTAATCCGGCCCGCGAGATGATAAAAAAAATAAAAAAAAATAAAAAACACATTTATAATAATTTTGTAAAGTATAAAAATGCGCTGCAATTTTTCAATAAAATAAACTGCTGTTCCAATTGCGTCCACTGGATGGCGCAATAGCAATTTTGTTAAGCAAGCAAACTGTTTATACCGGGGCAGAGCAAGTAGGTCAAGCACGAGCAGCCAATGAGCTACTTTGTTTTGCCCGCGATATTTATTACGGCTTCTACTTTTAACATTATGTGCTTTGGCACCCTCATTGCCCCAATATGTCTCTGTCAAAAAAGAGAAAAGTGGACGCAGAGTGCAGAGTGTTCCAAGAAAAATGGTCATCCTATTTATGCTGAAAGAATATAACCTTCGTCGCCACTATGTGAGTCTTCATGCCGACAAATATGACAACTTTCAAGGACAGCGGAGATGAGAGAAGGTGAATGAACTGTTGGCGGGTCTGAAGAAACAGCAGTCTGTGTTTACTCACAGCCGAGACATCAGTGACGCTGCAGTGAAAGCTAGCTACCTCATTGCTAATGAAATCGCAGTGGCTTCAAAACCATTTAGTGAGGGTGAATTTGTAAAAACATGCATGATGAAGGCAGCGGAGATTGTGTGCCCTGAAAAGCGGCAGGCTTTTGCAAATATCAGCCTGACAAGAAACACAGTTGCAGACAGGATTTCCGATCTTTCAGTGGATTTGGACAGCCAGTTGAAGCAAAAAGTAAAGTCATTTATTGCGTTTTCGGTTGCAATTGATGAAAGCACTGACATTACAGATGTTGCACAACTGGCCATTTTCATCCGCGGAGTTGATGACACATTGACCGTCACGAGGAGTTCGTGGAGTTGGTGCCGGTGACAGATACAACGACAGCAGCTGATATTTTTACCGCACTCGTCGGCGCGCTGGACAGGGTCGGAGTGGACTGGTCCCGCGCTGTCAGCCTGGCTACAGATGGTGCGCCCTCAATGATCGGGAAAAAAGCAGGCGTTGTGACAAAGTTCAGAGAGAAAGTGCAATCTGCAAATGGAGGACGTGATTTTTTGACTTTTCACTGTATTTTGCACCAGGAGGCTTTGTGTTGCAAGTCATTAAAGATGGATAACGTCATGAAGGTGGTCATCCAAACTGTTAATTTCATCCGATCCAGAAGCCTGAATCACCGTCAGTTTGACAGCCTTCTCAGAGAGAAAGACCACATCTATGGCCTGCCATACCACACTGAGGTAAGATGGTTAAGCCGAGGTGCTGTGCTGAAGCGTTTCTTTGATTTACGAGAAGAAATTGAACAGTTCATGGAAGAAAAGGGCAAACCAGTGTTAGAATTTCATTCCGCAGAATGGATGCAGGACCTTGCATTTATGGTGGATGTTACAGAGCACCTGAATAACTTGAACAAACAGCTGCAAGGGCGCAACAAAGTTGTCACGCAGTATTATGACAGCATAAGCTCTTTCAAGTTGAAGCTGTCATTGTGGGAGACGCAACTTGCCAGTGGTGATGCAGCTCACTTCCCCTGTCTGAAAAATGTGTGCGCGACCCAACATGTGGCAGACATGAAGCGGTTCAAAGATAAAATAACGGGACTGTTACGGGAGTTTGAGCAACGCTTTCAGATTTATGTTTATATGTTTTTATGTTGATGTGCTATTGTTTTTAATTGATTTTATTTTATTTGTATATTTAACCTATTCTTGACTCTGTGGTTCTTGCACTTGTTTGGGGAACAGGATTTCATTATTTGTATCTACATTTCTGCCTGAGAAATGACACCCTGATATAGTTCTGTGATCTGTGATATACTTCTGTGAATCACTGAGGCATTGTGTGTTTGTGTGTTCTTTGTCCTCAGAACTTTCAAATAACTTGAGGTGTTTTATGATTAATAGTGATGTTGTGCTTTTGGACACTGTCCTCAGGCTCCAGCTTTATGTTTATATGTTTTTATGTTGATGTGCTATTGTTTTTAATTGATTTTATTTTATTTGTATATTTAACCTATTCTTGACTCTGTGGTTCTTGCACTTGTTTGGGGAACAGGATTTCATTATTTTTATCTACATTTCTGCCTGAGAAATTACACCCTGATATAGTTCTGTGATCTGTGAAACAGTTATGTTAATCACTGAGGCATTGTGTGTTTGTGTGTTCTTTGTCCTCAGAACTTTCAAATAACTTGAGGTGTTTTATTATTAATAGTGATGTTGTGCTTTTGGACACTGTCCTCAGGCTCCAGCTTTATGTTTATATGTTTTTATGTTGATGTACTATTGTTTTTAATTGTTTTTATTTTATTTGTATATTTAACCTATTCTTGACTCTGTGGTTCTTGCACTTGTTTGGGGAACAGGATTTCATTATTTTTATCTACATTTCTGCCTGAGAAATGACACCCTGATATAGTTCTGTGATCTGTGAAACAGTTCTGTTAATCACTGAGGCATTGTGTGTTTGTGTGTTCTTTTTCTTTAGAATTTTTAAATAAACTTGACGTGTTTTATGATTAATAGTGATGTTGTGCTTGTACTATTTTGGACACACTGTCCTCAGGCTCCAGCTTTATGTTGTATGTTGATCGTATTAAAACAAAGAAAACAATCTGAAGTTGTTGTTTTTAAGTTATATATACCATGATTTTTCCGGTCCGGCCCACTTGGGAATAGATTTTCCTCCATGTTGCCCCTGAGCTAAAATGAGTTTGACACCCCTGTTATAGACTGATCATTTCTTTGTCAGTGGGCAAACGTACAAAATCAGCAGGGGATCAAATACTTTTTTCCCTCACTGTATCTACTATATTTCTGGGAATATTTGATTTTACTCAAACATTTGGATACTGTAAGATGTATTTCTCAACATACCGCTTTCAGAGTGAGGTCACACTGGAAGACCAGCTTTCGTAACTGGGTGAGGATCTCACTCTTGGTGTTGGCCAGGTCCACTCTCTTCACTCCTACGTCTGTCAGACAGGCCTTGCAGTGGTCTCTGGCCTCATCCGCCTATGGAAAAGGGTAGGGGTGGAACAGCTCACAACTACAATCAACTGATCAAAAGGGTATCATCTTCAGTATGTGAATGTGGATTCCCAGGTAGCAGTTATGGGTTAGTTGTTCAGACGTGGTTAACTCTGGATAAGAGCGTCTACTAAATGACTAAAATGTAACTGTAAATGTTAACTTGATTGTGTATTTCAGTAACCCTAGGCCTCAAGCTTTGGGCCTCAGTGAGTAACTATGGGCCTAAGGGATGAGCAATGGGTTTGAGGGATGATCTATGGGCCTCACGGATGAGCTATGGGCCTCAGAGATTACATGGATGAGCTATGGGCCTCAGGGACGAGCTATGGGCCTCACTGACAAGCTAAGGGCCTCATGGACAAGATATTTTACCTTCTGCAGAGCCTCCTCCTCCAGCCTGCGTCTCTTCTCCAGCTTGGCTGCTCCCAGCTGCTCCTCCTCTACTCGGCTGGTGGACACCCGGGCCTTCTCATACTCCTCCTGTCTCTGAGCCTGCAGAACACGGGCCTTCCTCAGGGCACTGTCCGCCTCATGCTGAAAACACACACAGTGTTAACACTAGGGAAACACAAGGCAAATAAACCCACTAACCCACACATGTACGCACACAAACATGTCTGCTACAAAATTGTTGACTCAGCCCTAATCATTGTTCAATGTTCAACCCATTTTCTCTCACACTGCAAAGGCAAAACATGGTTCCAAAACACACAAAGGAAACACACACAAACTGTCCTTAGAGATACACACTAACCAACCCAGTTTGTTCAGGGTCTGCTCTCGTCTAGTCACACTGGTGGTGCAATTGGACCTGAAGAGATTACCTTCAACACTGCAGCTATTAAACCACCTGAATAATGGCAAGAGCCTGGCGCTCACACACACACACACACACACACACACACACAGCTAGGGGGTTTACATAGCCTTTGATGACTGTGGCTCTGTTTGCTTTAAGTTTCCTTTTAAAGTGACCTTTTAAAGTTCTGAAGTTCCACCCACCATTTTCTTCTGTTCTCTCTGCCACTGCTCTTTAACCTCCTTCCTCAGTTTGTCCAGCTCGTTTTTCCGCGCGAGGAGAGGCTAGAGAACCCCCCCCCCACACACACACACACACACACACACACACACACACAAACACACACACACACACACAAACACACGCTTCAGTGAGTCAATGCTAATTTATCCATCAAATGCCTGTGAGTATGGATTATGCAGATCAGAGCATCACATACGGTAGAAAAGTCACGTAGACAGATGTACGTACCTGCATGAATTTGTTGGTTTGAAGGGTAGCTGCTGTGTGTAGTAGGAGCTGGCTGGACTCAATATCATTCTTGAACGCTGACATGTAGATGTCCTGGAATGGCATGAACTCCTTTGATGGGAAGACAACAAAAGTGACTAATCACAATTCAAAAAGAAGTAGTGTAGATGGTTTAAAATGATTCATTGTTATGGCAGCTGTTATCTTTTGAGATAACAATTGACTGGTGAATAGTGTGGTTATTATAACAACTGCAACTGATATGAGCAGAAAACATATTTAATCATAATCACCTGTTGACTTGCGAGTGTCTTCGCTGATTCTGCCATTTTGGCGTAGCTCTTCGCACACTCGATATCTGCAATCAGACACTCAACGTTACCTGGCTAGCCTGGCTATGTCATAGATACCATACATGTTCAATACAGAATGATTATATAATAAATATAATATGCCATTTAGCAGACGCTTTTATCCAAAGCGACTTACAGTCATGCGTGCATACATTTTTGTGTATGGGTGGTCCCGGGGATCGAACCCACTACCTTGGCGTTACAAGCGCCGTGCTCTACCAGTTGAGTAGCTAGTGTCACTGTGTGTGTAGGATGTAGACATTGAGTGATTAAGTACAGGACAGTAACCTATTCATCCAACTAGAGGACCTAACGACAAATGACTAAACATACTACTACACTCTTAGAAACAAAGGCGCTATCTAGAACCTAAAAGGGTTCTTCGGCTGTCCCCATAGGAGAACCCTTTGAAGAATCCCTTTTGGTTCCAGGTAGAATCCTTTCCACAGAGGGTTCTACATGAAACTCAAAAGAGTTCTACTTGGAACCAAAAAGGGTTCTACCTGGAACCAAAAAGGGTTATTCTATGGGGATAGCCGAAGAACCCTTTGGGAACCCTTTTTGCTAAGAGTGTACACTACACTGTGCTTAGGTAAGTTTAGCGTTTACTGTAGTGACAAAGCATATAATAACCTCATCAGTGTTATATTCAACCCATGCAAGTTTGTCCAAGTGTATATCTGGGTCAATATAGAACAGGTGTGAAACTATCTATTATTGTATACAAGTAGGCTAATACTAGGACAAACTAAGCTAATATACAGTAGCTCATGCTAGGACAAACTAAGCTAATATACAGTAGCTAATGCTAGGACAAACTAAGCTATTATACAGTAGCTAATGCTAGTACAAACTAAGCTAATATACAGCAGCTAATGCTAGGACAAACTAAGCTAATATACAGTAGCTAATGCTAGGACAAACTAAGCTAATATACAGTAGCTAATGCTAGTACAAACTAAGCTAATATACAGAAGCTAATGCTAGGTCAAACTAAGCTAATATACAGTAGCTAATGCTAGGACAAACTAAGCTAATGTTCAGTTGCTAATACTAGGCTACACTAAGAAAAAAACACTTCCAGAGCTGAGGTAAAAGGAGTTAAAGATCAGCAAAGACCCTTAACAGTGACACAGCTTACAACGACCCTCTGTTTTTATGCACGACACAACGTGGAGAGCCTGGATACAGCCGTTAGCCGTGGTATATTGGCCATATACCACAAACACCTGATGTGTTTGGGGTATATTATAAACTGGTTAACAACGTAATTAAAACAGTAAAAATAAATGTTTTGTCATACCCATGGTATACAGAATGATATACCACTACTTTCAGCCAATCAGCATTCAGGGCTCGAACCACACGGTTTATAATATCTAATCTAATAACAGTGTTCTGTTTAATTCTGTGGCTCTGACTCAACAATAATGAGGTGTTTCTCTGTATTAATCATATGTGTGTTAGAGGAAGGGGGAGGGAGCGAGACTCACCCATACTGAGTCGTTTGTCCACCCAGGCCAGCAGCTCCTTGGTGTACTTGGACCAGGCCTTGGCGTATAGTAGAGCTGACTCCACCCCGCCTTCACTCCGCAGCAGCGCCACGTCCACACCATCCACCTCCTCCGTCCTCGCCGGCGGCAATGGACCTGTGATGGTAATGGTAACACGCCATGGGTTGGGGAAGAAGAAGTTACTGGGCCTAGGCCTGAGACCGAGCATTGCTACCTACTGGCTAACAGCTACTGGCAACTAGCTACGGACAAGCACCTCTCTATCGCATGTGTGTGTATGTGTGTATGATTGTGTGTGTGTGTTCGTGTGTGTGTACCAGTGTGTGTGTCAGATCTGTCAGAAAGTAAAGTCCCTGTTGACCTTGGGTTATGTGTTGGTAATACACTGTAATGCTAAGTAGACTGGACAGGACAGGGATTGCCTCCTCTGTGTTAATATGACTGAGCTTACAGATCACTCTGTGTGACAGGAGAGCTGATATAGGCCCCTTAACTATACCATAGAGACTACATAGAGACAGCCTATATTTACACACACACACACACACACACACACACACACACACACACACACACACACACACACACACACACATATATATATATATATATATATATATATATATATATATATATATATATATATATGTGTGTGTGTGTGTGTGTGTGTGTGTGTAAATATAGGCTATATATACACCGTACCAGTCAAAAGTTTGGACACATCTACTCATTCAAGGAGATTCTTCAAATAGCCACCCTTTGCCCTGACGGAAGCTTTGCACGCTCTTGGCATTCGCTCAACCAGCTTCACCTGGAATGCTTTTCCAACAGTCTTGAAGGAGTTCCCACATATGCTGAGCACTTGTTGGCTGCTTTTACTTCACTCTGCTGTCCGACTCATCCCAAACCATCTCAATTGGGTTGAGGTTGGGGGATTGTGGAGGCCAGGTCATCTGATTCAGCACTCCATCACTCTCCTTCTTGGTAAAATAGCCCTTACACAGCCTGGAGGTGTGTTGGGTCAATGTCCTGTTGAAAAATAAATAATAGTCCCACTAAGCCCAAACCAGATGGGCTGGCGTATCGCTGCAGAATGCTGTGGTAGCCATGCTGGTTAAGTGTGCCTTGAATTCTAAATAAATCACAGACAGTGTCACCAGCAAAGCACCGCCACACCATAACACCTCCTCCTCCATGCTTTACGGTGGGAAATACACATGCGGAGATCATCCGTTCACCCACACCGCGTCTCACAAAGACACAGCGGTTGGAACCAAAAATCTCAAATTTTGACTCATCAGACCAAAGGACAAATTTCCACCAGTCTAATGTCCATTGCTCGTGTTTCTTGGCCCAAGCAGGTCTCTTCTTCTTATTGGTGTCCTTTAGTAGTAGTTTCTTTGCAGCAATTCGACCATGAAGGCCTGATTCACACAGTCCCCTTTGAACAGTTGATGTTGAGATGTGTCTGTGACTTCTATTTGGGCTGCAATTTCTGAGGCTGGTAACTCTAATGAACTTATCCTCTGCAGCAGAGTCTTCCATTCCTGTGACGGTGCTCATGAGAGCCAGTTTCATCATAGCGCTTGATGGTTTTTGCGACTGCACTTGACGAAACTTTCAAAGTTCTTGAAATGTTCCGTATTGACTGTCCTTCATGTCTTGAAGTAATGATGGACTGTCATTTGTCATTGCTTATTTGAGCTGTTCTTGCCATAATATGGACTTGGTCTTTCACCAAATAGGGCTATCTTCTGTATACCCCCCCTAACTTGTCACAACACAACTGATTGGCTCAAACGCATTAAGAAGGAAAGATATTCCACAAATTAACTTTTAATTAATTAATTGTTAATTAAAATGCATTCCAGGTGACTACCTCATGAAGCTGGTTGAGAGAATGCCAAGAGTGTGCAAAGCTGTCATCAAGGCAAAGGGTGGCTATTTGAAGATTCTCAAATATAACATATATTTTGTTTTGTTTAACACTTTTTTGGTTACTACATGATTCTATATGTGCTATTTCATAGTTTTGATGTCTTCACTATTATTCTACAATGTAGAAAATAGTAAAAATAAAGACAAACCCTTGAATGAGTAGGTGTGTCCAAACTTTTGACCGGTACTATATATATATATATATAAAGCACCGTTCAAAAGTTTGGGGTCAACTAGAAATGTTCTTGTTTTTGAAAGAAAAGCAATTTTTTTGTCTATTAAAATAACATCAATTTGATCAGAAATACAGTGTAGACATTGTTAATGTTGTAAATGGCTATTGTAGCTGGAAACGGCAGATTTTTTATGGAATTCCTACATAGTCGTACAGAGGCCCATTATCAGCAACCATCAGTCATTTACATTTACATTTTAGTCATTTAGTAGACACTCTTATCCAGAGCGACTTACAGTTAGTGAGTGCATACATTTTTCATACTTTTTCAGTCCTGTGTTCCAATGGCATGTTGTGTTTGCTAATCCAAGTTTATCATTTTAAAAGGCTAATTGATCATTAGAAAACCCTTTTGCAATTATGTTAGCACAGCTGAAAACTGTTGTGCTGATTAAAGAGGCAATAAAACTGGCCTTCTTGAGACTAGTTGAGAATCTGGAGCATCAGCAACAGGCTCAAAATGGCCAGAAACAAATAACTTTCTTCTGAAACTCGTCAGTCTATTCTTGTTCTGAGAAATTAAGGTGAGAAATTGCCAAGAAACTGAAGATCTCGTACAACGCTGTGTACTACTCCCTTCACAGAACAGAGGAAACTGGCTCTAACCAGAATAGAAAGAGGAGTGGGAGGCCCCATTGCACAACTGAGCAAGAGGACAAATACATTAGAGTGTCTAGTTTGAGAAACAGGCACCTCACAGGTCCTTAACTGGCAGCTTCATTAAATAGTACCCGCAAAACACCAGTCTCAACGTCAACAGTGAAGAGGCGACTCCGGGATGCTGACCTTCTAGGCAGAGTTGCAAAGAAAAAGCCATATCTCAGACTGGCCAATGAAAAGAAAAGATTAAGATGGGCAGTCTGAGATATGGCTTTCTTTTTGCAAATGTATAAAAAATAAAAAACGGAAATATCACATTTACATAAGTATTCAGACCCTTTACTCAGTACTTTGTTTAAGCACCTTTGGCAGCGATTACAGCCTTGAGTCTTCTTGGGTATGACACTACAAGCTTGGCACACCTGTATTTGGAGAGTTTCTCCCGTTCTTCTCTGCAGATCCTCTCAAACTCTGTCAGGTTGGATCGGGAGCTTTGCTGCACAGCTATTTTCAGGTCTCTCAAGAGATGTTCGATCAGGTTCAAGTCCGGGCTCTGGCTGGGCCACTCAAAGACATTCAGAGACTTGTACCGAAGCCATTCCTGCGTTGTCTTGGCTGTGGGCTTAGGGTCGTTGTCCTGTTGGAAGGTGAACCTTTGCCCCAGTCTGAGGTCCTGAGCGCTCTGGAGCAGGTTTTCATAAAGGATCTCTCTGTACTTTGCTCGATCCTGACTAGTCTCCCAGTCCCACCGCTGAAAAACATCCCCACAGCATGATGCTGCCACCACTATGCTTCACCGTAGGGATGGTGCCAGGTTTCCTCCAGACGTGACGCTTACCATTCAGGCCAACGAGTTCAATCTTGGTTTCATCAGACCAGAGCATCTTGTTTCTCATGGTCTGAGTGTCACGATCGTCTGAGGAAACGGACCAATACGCAGCGCGTGGAGTGAACATGATGACTTTATTTAAATAAAAGCAACCACGAAAACAACAAACAAATGACGAATGTGAAGTCCTACGGTACACTGACCAAAAGGAACAAAAACCCACAAAACCAACAAGAAAACATACAGATTAAATATGGCTCCCAATCAGAGATAACGAGCCGACAGCTGACACTCGTTACCTCCGATTGGGAGTCATAGACCAAACCTAGAAATGAACCCAACAGAAAGGCAAACCTAGAAATACACACAACAGAACTACCAACATCGAAATACACCCAAATACCCAACAAAACAAAATACACCCTGGCTCAAATATCAAAGTCCATGGAGCCAGAGTGTCACAGTACCCCCCCCTAAAGGTGCGAACCCCGGGCGCACCAGCATACAGTCTAGGGGAGGGTCTGGGTGGGCGTCTGTCCATGGTGGCGGCTCTGGCCCAGGTCGTGGTCCCCACCCCACCTTAGTCACTATCCGCTTCCGTAGCCCCCTCCACATGACCACCCCCAACTAAACCCCACTGGATTAAGGGGCGGCACCGGACTAAGGGGCAGCACCGGACTAAGGGGCAGCACCGGACTAAGGGACAGTACCTGACTAAGGGGCAGCACCGGCCTGAGGGGCAGCACCGGACTGAATGGCGGATCCTGGCTGGCTGGCTCTGGCGGATCCTGGCTGGGCCGGCTCTGGCGGATCCTGGCTGGACGGCTCTGGCGGATCCTGGCTGGCGGAAGGCTCTGGCTGATCCTGTCTGGCAGAAGGCTCTGGCTGATCCTGTCTGGCGGAAGGCTCTGGCTGATCCTGTCTGGCGGAAGGCTCTGGCTGATCCTGTCTGGCGGAAGGCTCTGGCTGATCCTGTCTGGCGGAAGGCTCTGGCTGATCCTGTCTGGCGGAAGGCTCTGGCTGATCCTGTCTGGCGGAAGGCTCTGGCTGATCCTGTCTGGCGGAAGGCTCTGGCTGATCCTGTCTGGCGGAAGGCTCTGGCTGATCCTGTCTGGCGGAGAGCTCTAGCGGCTCCCGGTCTGGCGGACGGCTCTGAAGGCTCATGGCAGACGGGCGGCTTTGCAGGCTCAGTACAGACGGGCAGTTCCTGCGGCGCTTGGCAGACGGACAGTTCAGACGGCGTTGGGCAGACGGGCAGTTCAGACGGCGTTGGGCAGACGGACAGTTCAGGCCCCGTTGGGCAGACGGCAGACTCTGGCCGTCTGAGGCGCATCGTAGGCCTGGTGCGTGGTGCCGGAACAGGAGGTACCGGGCTGAGGACACGCATCTCAGGGCTAGTGCGGGGAGAAGCAACAGGGCATGCTGGACCCTGGGGACGCACCGTAGGCCTGATGCGTGGTGCCGGAACTGGAGGTACCGGGCTGAGGACACGCATCTCAGGGCTAGTGCGGGGAGAAGCAACAACAGGACGCACAGGACTCTGGGGACACACAGGAGGCTTGGTGCGTGGTGTAGGCACTGGTGGGAAAGGGCTGGCGACGCGCACCGTTTCCCTGGTGCGAGTGGCCGGAACAGGCCGGGCCGGGCTGGCGACGCGCACCGTATCCCTGGTGCGAGTGGCCGGAACAGGCCGGGCCGGGCTGGCGACGCGCACCGTATCCCTGGTGCGAGTGGCCGGAACAAGCCGCGCTGGGCTGGCGAAGCGCACCGTATCCCTGGTGCGAGTGGCCGGAACAGGCCGGGCCGGGCTGGCGAAGCGCACCGGATCCTTGGTGCGAGGAACCGGAACAGGCCGAGCCGGGCTGGAGACGCGCACCGTACACTTGGTGCGAGGGGTCGTAACAGGCCGGACCCTACTGGAGGCACACACCACTGGCTCTATCCGGGAACTGGAACGGGCCGGACCGGACTGGTAATACACCCCAGTACCACTGCGCCGTGCCTCTACATCTCCTTTCCCTACTTTGCCCAGTGACCCCCGTAACCTGGTTGCCTCTTGAATACGCCCCTTCTCTGCCTCCGTCAGCCCTGTGGTAGCCTCCTGCTGCCCAGCCGCCCAAGCCATGTGCCCCCCAAAAAACTTTTTGGGGTTGCCTCTCGACCTTCCGACGATGGCCCTGCTGGCGCCCGTTGCTCCTCTCGCCGTCGCCTCTCCACCGTTTCGCTCCATGGACGGCGATCCATCCCATCCAGGATCTCCTCCCAAGTCCAGGACCCCTTTCCGTCCAAAATCTCCTCCCATGTCCAGGAAGCCTTTGGAGCTGGGTCCTGTTGCCGCTGACACGCTGCTTGGTCCTTTTATGGTGGGTTTTTCTGTCACGATCGTCTGAGGAACGGACCAATACGCAGCGCGTGGAGTGAACATGATGACTTTATTTAAATAAAAGCAACCACGAAAACAACAAACAAATGACGAATGTGAAGTCCTACGGTACACTGACCAAAAGGAACAAAAACCCACAAAACCAACAAGAAAACATACAGATTAAATATGGCTCCCAATCAGAGATAACGAGCCGACAGCTGACACTCGTTACCTCCGATTGGGAGTCATAGACCAAACCTAGAAATGAACCCAACAGAAAGGCAAACCTAGAAATACACACAACAGAACTACCAACATCGAAATACACCCAAATACCCAACAAAACAAAATACACCCTGGCTCAAATATCAAAGTCCATGGAGCCAGAGTGTCACACTGAGAGTCTTTAGGTGCCTTTTGGCAAACTCCAAGCAGGCTGTCATGTGCATTTTACTGAGGAGTGGCTTCTGTCTGGCCACTCTACCATAAAGGCCTAATTGGTGGAGTGCTGCAGAGATGGTAGTCCTTCTGGAAGGTTCTCCCATCTCCACAGAGGAACTCTAGAGCTCTGTCAGAGTGACCATCGACCAAGGCCCTTCTCCCCCGATTGCTCAGTTAGGCCGGGCGGCCAGCTCTAGGAAGAGTCTTGGTGGTTCCAAACTTCTTCCATTTAAGAATGATGGAGGCCACTGTGTTCTTGGGGACCTTCAATGCTGCAGAAATGTTTTGGTACCCTTCCCCAGATCTGTGTCTCGACACAATCCAGTCTCGGAGCACTACGGACAATTCCTTCGACCTCATGGCTTGGTTTTTGCTCTGACATGCACTGTCAACTGTGGGACCTTATATAGACAGGCGTGTGCCTTTCCAAATCATGTCCAATCAATTGAATTTACCACAGGTGGACTCCAATCAAGTTGTAGAAACATCTCAAGGATGATCAATGGAAACAGGATGCACCTGAGCTCAATTTCGATTCTCATAGCAAAGGGTATGAATACTTATTTAAATAAGGTATTTCTGTTTTTTGTTTTTAAGAAATAACAAACATATACACTACCGTTCAAAAGTTTGGGGTCACTTAGAAATGTCCTTCTTTTTGAAAGAAAATCAATTTTTTGTCCATTAAAATAACATCAAATTGATCAGAAATACAGTGTAGACATTGTTAATGTTGTAAATGGCTATTGTAGCTGGAAACGGCTGATTTCTAATGGAATATCTACATAGGTGTACAGAGGCCCATTATGAGGTATAGTGTGTAGATTGATGAGGGAAAAAACGATTTAATAAATTTTTCAATAAGGCTGTAACCTAACAAAATGTGGAAAAAGTCAAGGGGTCTGAATACTTTCAGAAGGCACTGTATTAGAGTGAGAATATAAATATGTGGTGTGTACAGACAATATCATTTGGAAAATAAAATGGTATGTACAGTACTAGGTATACTAGGATGAGCTATTCACAGTGGTTCCGTGTTTCTAGCCACCCAGCTTTGTGACAGAGGAAATGTAGTTTGTTGAGTACACAGAGTGACGTAACACAGATTAACAGATGGAGCTGTATTAAGGTGATAGTGGAGAGGGCACTTTCGCTCAACAAACTCTTCTAGAGCCATCCCACTGGGCACAGACTTTGAGTTGCACCCACTTTTGCCCTCAGAACAGACTCAATTCGTCTGGGCATGGACTCTACAAGGTGTCTAAAGAATTTCACAGCCCATGTTGACTCCAATGCTTCCCACAGTTGTGAGAAGTTGGCTGGATGTCCTTTGTGTGTACTGTCACCCCAAGTGACATATAGCCTATTGACACATTGACACCTAATCATCTTTAGTTATTTTTAGGTGTTTTCAATTGTTGTTTTTGATAACATTGAGTTTTTATTGCGTATATCTGGCATTTGACACGTTAACACTTTTTGGCTTGGCTAGCTAGCTTTTGTTTAAAAAATGCATCTGGACACAGTACCATCTTTTTTTGTTTCACCTGGCTGCCAATTCCAGCTCTTTTGAGAACATAATTTGAGGAATCGCCTGAAGCGTGAGAGGAATGCGAGATAGAGGAATACAGCAGTGCTGAGAAAGAGGGCTCGTAATGAGGACGACTGGCTACTATTCTGAACTTTGCGTGGTGAGTTTTCTGGCACTCACAGCTGCTGAGGAATCACCCAAGTGGGTGCTACACAGAGTGGAAGAGGAGAAGTCCAGTAGCTATACGACTCAGGCTGGTTCCCAGACTTGCCCTCTACAAGATCATCAGCAGACTCCATCACCATCATCTACCATCCTCTGTCTAGCTCCCTTCGCTCAAGCCATGAACTGACCCTCTCCATCTTCGGAGGATGCAGAGTTCAGAGACTTGGCCTCTATTGGTTGACCTGTCATGATATATTGCTTGTTTGTTTTTTTGCTCTTGAAGCGCTTTGAGATTCTATGAAAAGCGCTATAGAAATGTAATTAATTATTATTATTATTAATAAAAACATATACAAAGAAAGGGCTGGTTTATGTCAATGTGTAATGTTTTTATAAGGGAGTGCCAAGCCAAGCTGTCATACAGTATATCGTAAAATGTGAAGAGCTATCAGTTGTTAAGTGGATGGAGTATTAAGGTGTCATGGTGGTTGTATTGCATCTTACCTGATGGATCATCTTTCTCTGGACCGGATACTACAGATTCCACGGAAAGGTTCTCAAACGACTGGGAATGAGACAGACGGACAGAACGGTTCCACAGTGATGAGTGAGGAACCGGATGGTACATGACATGACAGAATGACCATGGCTAGTGAGCATTTTAATTTCCCTTTGTGTTATAGTAAAAAGCTATAAATTACATCAACACCCTGTCATGCTGTAATTAATCACTAGAAGATATTTCAGGAGTACCCTCCACTTCAGTGTTATGTTGTTGTTTCCTGAGAGCACCATATCCTTTGACCTCCCCATTCTGGGTATCTTTAGACAGTCAATCACCTGCCTTTACCGTAAATACATACATAATGTCCAGACAGACAGTTGTGTGTGTATGTGTGTGTATGTGTGTGTATGTGTGTGTGTATGTGTGTGTATGTGTGTGTGTATGTCTTACCTTGCTTCTCCGAGTCAGGGGCAGCCCCAACACTGATCCATTCTCTACATCTCCCATAAGGAAGTCAGACACTCTGAAAGAGGAACACACATCAACAATGAAAGGCATATACATACAGTACTACGGAAATAACCCTTAAGCACTGGTCTGGTGTCAGTTGTGTTGTTTTTATAACAATGGTAAGTGTATGGATTTGGTTGTTGGCAACACTTTAAGAGTCAACAACACAGGCAGCCATTATGCAAGGAAACATAGACTGAAGGTTGAGAATATTACATTATCTAGAGGTGTAAGACAAGGATGACCTTTACCTATTTATTATTGCAATATAAATATTGGCTATAAATGCAAGATCAAATATAGTTTGTTTGTGTCACAATAAAGAGTCAGAAAAAAATGAGCTAGTTATTGCAATCACTATTACAACGCTGTACTTACACATTGCCAAAGGTGAACGCCAATGTGTCGATAGAAGTGTATATCTCTCCGAAAAGCTTCTGCTTGTTCTCCTCGTTTACCTCCTTGAAGTTAACACCTGTCAAAACAGATGAAGCAAGTTAGGCTAAACTGTGAAACCAAATAACTGGGACAACCTACACCTATTCAGAACTGAAGACATGATGCACTGTAATGTCAAAACATATAACCTACATGAACATGAGACTAATCATTATCAGAATATGTTGCTATACAGGTTGAGAGACAGCAGAGATTTGACTACAGTAGAGATTTGACTGAAACAGCAGAGATGTGACTGAAACAGCAGAGATTTGACTGAAAAAGCAGAGATTTGGCTGAAACAGCAGAGATTTGGCTGAAACAGCAGAGATTTGGCTGAAACAGCAGAGATTTGACTGAAACAGCATAGATTTGGCTGAAACAGCAGAGATTTGACTGAAACAGCAGAGATTTGACTGAAACAGTAGAGATTTGACTGAAACAGCAGAGATTTGACTGAAATAGCAGAGATGTGACTGAAACAGTAGAGATTTGACTGAAACAGCAGAGATTTGACTGAAACAGCAGAGATTTGACTGAAACAGCAGAGATTTGACTGAAACAGCAGAGATGTGACTGAAACATTAGAGATTTGACTGAAACAGCAGAGATTTGACTGAAACAGTAGAGATTTGACTGAAACAGCAGAGATGTGACTGAAACAGTAGATATTTGACTGAAACAGCAGAGATTTGACTGAAATAGCAGAGATGTGACTGAAACAGTAGAGATTTGACTGAAACAGCAGAGATTTGACTGAAACAGTTTAGATTTAACTGAAACGTAGAGATTTAACCGAAACAGTAGAGATTTGACTGAAACACTAGAGATTTGACTGAAACAGTAGAGATTTGACTGAAACAGTAGAGATTTAACTGAAACAGTAGAGGTTTGACTAAAACAGTAGAGATGTGACTGAAACAGTAGAGATTTGACTGAAACAACTGAGATTTGACTGAAACAGTAGAGATTTGAGATTTGACTGAAACTGTAGAGAAATGATTGAAACAGTAGAGATTTGACTGAAACAGCAGAGATTTTACATAAAAAGCAGAGTTTTGACTGAAACAGTACTGATTGAATTGTAATCTGGAAAGGCACACAGTTTCCTGCCTTAAGTCTAAACAAAGTGATGACTGAAAAAGAGAAGGGAAAAACACCAATGTAAATAGGTCTATAATCAGTCTCCACAATAAACTTCCTGTCCCACTCGGGAGGAGGAGAGAAAATAAACCAGGATAGAAGCTCAACAGGCAGCACCAACAGCTCAAGCTGCATCTGAAACTGCACTCTATTCCCTATATATTGCACTACTTTGGACCACAGCGCTATGGTAGATCCCTGTGGACCCTGGTAAAAAGTAGTGCACTATCGGGGAATAGGGTTCCATTTGGGACGCAACACCAGTGACGCCATTCCCTGCGGCCATTCCCCTAGTGTCGATGTTCTCTCCGCCTAACAATAGAGATGTCTAGAGATCAGGAGGGGAGCAGGAGATCAAGAGAATGGTTCAAGGAAAGAGGCTTGTAGAAAGCTCCTTCTACAAAGCACTTTTTCTTCTTCTTACCAGAAAGTTATTTGAGTTGTCTTCTTTTACATTAGATATATTAGAATGCTCTAATTAAACGATTAGTAGCCCAGGTTGAATGTTTTCTAGTTAGTTGAGCCCCATGGAGACTTAGTTCCAAAACAGTTCAAACAACACTTAGCAGCACAAGAACCACAAACGGTTTCCCATTCTAGAATCCTCTTCGTCATACAGGAAATAGGTAAGCAAGCGACAAAGGAACTAGGAGACTCAGAGAGAGAGAGAGAGAGACCAGCAGCTCTCTATGCTCTTACAGTGCAGGCTTCCTGTCTCTATACAACAAGAGGAACTCTACAGTAAAACACACACACACACACACGCCAGCCAACACTTACCCTTCAGTGGCTGAACACTTTTTAGCATTCAGTCTGTGTGTATGATGTGGTCCGCAGTCGGGTGGTTGTTATAGCACCACCACTGTCCCAGCCACAAACTCTTTCTACCCAATCTGCTCTCAAGGACTTCTCTCTCTTCTCTCTTCTATGTTGGTCTTCCTGACTGTATGGTACAACCACTCCTTGACTGTAGAACCACTCCTTACTCAGTAGGTACTTCGTGGTTCAGTGGTTCCAAAGGGGGACCTGCCTCTAGTGGTCAAGCTGATCTACAGCCCGTTTAATGCGCTAAAGCTTTCTCCAACTGACACAGGGGAAATGGCTGCACAAATCTCCTCCTTTATCTCCCTTTGAGTCACCCAAAAAGCTTCTCTTTCCAGGGAATTGAGGCAAAATGTCTCCAGTACGGAATTCAAGCCAATTCCATAAGTTCCAGAAGCTCCTATGAGAGGTAGGACCCTTTCAGACGGGACGGTAGAGTTAGTGGTTCCTGGTAGTTTGACTCCCAGGATCGTCTGTCTGTGAACGCAGCTAGCTAGCTCCGCCTAGGACGCTATCGCTGCGTCTCTCTGGCCTTTACGTCCTCTCCTACCCCCTCCTCCCCTCTCCGCAACACAGGACATCCTGAAGCTCACTAGAACACAATGCCAGCGCTCGCTCCGGCCAACCACAGTCCAAACGTGGATGTTACATCATCAGGCAAAAACTGCATTGTTTTCACTGGGAAAGCACATTACTCCTGAACGAACACTAATCAATTCCACCTCTCAGCCCAGTGCAGGGGGAAGCTTGCTGACAAAACAGATATTAATGGGAGCAAACATACATGACTTAGCCAGGACATAGGAAGCAGGTCATTGGGGGCCATCAGGCCATAGGGGCCATCATGGTAATGTGAATGCCTCAATGACCCACATACATAATGTGACTGGACTATGGTTTACAAATTCCAGCAACATCCCAAAATGACCCAGTTTTCCAGAAATCCTGGTTGGAGGATTCCGGATTTCCTGCTTGTTCCCTCTTGATTCTGGGAACCTCCAACCGGGACTTCCGGAAAACCTGGACATTTTGGGAAAGTTACTGGAACTTTGCAACCCTACACTGTACCAATGTAGGGAGGGGAAACAACCACATCTCTTCATTCAGGAAATGACCGGTGTCATGTGACAGGTGTCAAGTCATGGTGTTCATCACATGTCATTTTGGTGTCCTTCTCAGATACCTTGGTTTAGCTAATTGGGTGATACACCACCTACAGAAAAAGTATTTTAATTTGCTCATTGTATAAACACCTTTGCTGAACTCGTAAGACTATGTGTAGGATATCTTGCGACAGACAGACAGACAGACAGACAGACAGACAGACAGACAGACAGACAGACAGACAGACAGATAGATAGATAGATAGATAGATAGATAGATAGATAGATAGATAGATAGATAGATAGATAGATAGATAGATAGATAGATAGATAGATAGATAGATAGATAGATAGATAGATAGATAGATAGATAGATAGATAGATAGATAGATAGATAGATAGATAGATAGATAGATAGATAGATGGATGGATAGGGTTAGGGCCAACTCCCTAACCCTTGTCTCTTCCTCTCTCTTTCCTCCTGGTGTGTGTCTCCTCTCCCTGGACAGAGACCAGTGCTGTGAAAGTCATAGCCCCACTAGGAGAGCATGAATTAGGCCAGGCATGAGCGACTGGGGACGGTTCCTGATCCACTGAGCCAGTATGGCGGGCAGAGACAGACACACAAACACGCACACACACACGCACACACACATGCACACACACACACACACACACACACACACACACACACACACACACACACACACACACACACACACACACAGAGAGAGACACAGACCCCAGTTATCTCCACCCTAGGCACAGGGCCACAGCCTAGCCGCACGCCTGGATATTCCACTTTCTCTTATTTTAATCTCTCCTACCTGAAATGATTACTTCAGTCTCACGTTACATGGGGACCAGGCCAGGTGTGTGTGTGTGCGTGCGTGTGAAGTGACTAATGTTGGCAAAGAATGAAGGATGCCAATGAGTATGTGTGTATAGCCTGTTGAGCGTTATTGTGTGAGGGTCTACTACAGAGGACACATATTCTGGCCCTCTAGTGGTGAGAAAGGTTATCATGGTGAGGTATGGAATTAAGAATGAAAGAACAACATGCTAGTTTAATGGGAGTGTCCTGGAGCTTATACCTTAAGCATTTTATTGATTCAGCAGTGATACTGCTGTTCTGTTCCTATATACACAAAGCACTGTTAATATTAAACTGTTCACAAGAGAAAGCCCCACAGCCTTGAAACCAGATTAGTCATTAGCAACATCACATGACTATTGGCTAGCTAGCCACAGGAGGCTCTATGTGAAGTCTTTTCAACTGTCACAGTAGAGCATGCAGATCTACTGCATCCAGCGCTAATGCTCACTCTGTCTCTGTCCAAGCCGCCATACAATAGCTTCCTTCAGTTCTGCTTGAAATGCACCCAGGCTGCATACCGTAGTGTACAGTCATGGTCAAAAGTTTTGAGAATGACACAAATATTAATTTTCACAAAGTCTGCTGCCTCAGTTTTTATGATGGCAATTTGCATATACTCCAGAATGTTATGAAGTGTGATCAGATCAATTGCAATTAATTGCAAAGTCCCTCTTTGCCATGAAAATGAACGAAATCCCCCAAAAAACATTTCCACTGCATTTCAGCCCTGCCACAAAAGGACCAGCTGACATCATGTCAGTGATTCTCTCGTTAACACAGGTGAGAGTGTTGACGAGGACAAGGCTGGAGATCACTCTGTCATGCTGATTGAGTTAGAATAACAGACTGGAAGCTTTAAAAGGAGGGTGGTGCTTGAAATCATTGTTCTTCCTTTGTTAACCATGGTTACCTGCAAGGAAACACGTTCCGTCATCATTGCTTTGCACAAAAAGGGCTTCACAGGCAAGGATATTGCTGCTAGTAATATTGCACCTAAATCAACCATTTATCGGATCATGAAGAACTTCAAGGAGAGAGGTTCAATTGTTGTGAAGAAGGCTCCCAAGAAAGTCCAGCAAGCGCCAGGACCGTCTCCTAAAGTTGATTCAGCTGCGGGATCGGGGCACCACCAGTGCAGAGCTTGCTCAGGAATGGCAGCAGGCAGGTGTGAGTGCATTTGCACGCACAGTGAGGCGAAGACTTTTGGAGGATGACCTGGTCTCAAGAAGGGCAGCGAGGAAGCCACTTCTCTCCAGGAAAAACATCAGGGACAGACTGATATTCTGCAAAAGGTACAGGGATTGGACTGCTGAGGACTGGGGTAAAGTCATTTTCTCTGATGAATCCCCTTTCCGATTGTTTGGGGCATCCGGAAAAAAGCTTGTCCGGAGAAGACAAGGTGAGCGCTACCATCAGTCCTGTGTCATGCCAACAGTAAAGCAACCTGAGACCATTCATGTGTGGGGTTGCTTCTCAGCCAAGGGAGTGGGCTCACTCACAATTTTGCCTAAGAACACAGCCATGAATAAAGAATGGTACCAACACATCCTCTGACAGCAACTTCTCCCAACTATCCAAGAACAGTTTGGTGACGAACAATGCCTTTTCCAGCATAATGGAGCACCTTGCCATAAGGCAAAAGTGATAACTATGTGGCTTGGGGAACAAAACATCGACATTTTGGGTCCATGGCCAGGAAACTCCCCAGACCTTAATCCCATTGAGAACTTGTGGTCAATCCTCAAGAGGCGGATGGACAAACAAAAACCCACAAATTCTGACAAACTCCAAGCATTGATTATGCAAGAATGGGTTGCCATCAGTCAGGATGTGGCCCAGAAGTTAATTCACAGCATGCCAGGGCGGATTGCCAGGGTCTTGAAAAATAAGTATTGACTCTTTGCATAAACTTAATGTAATTGTCAATAAAAGCCTTTGACACTTATGGAATGCTTGTAATTATACTTCAGTATACCATAGTAACATCTGACTAAAATATCTAAAAACACTGAAGCAGCAAACTATGTGAAGACCAATACTTCTCAAAACTTTTGACCACGACTGTAAACCAAGACTTGGAATCGACTTTGGTTCAATCACTTTTTAGTCATTTGGTAGAATGCATTTAGAGTGGAAGGAAGGAGAGGTATTTACAACACCACGACACACACACGCACACACAAACACCTCCCCAGCCTTTGTTCCAGGTCAATGTGTCACCGTACTTCGTTAACATAGAGCATTGCCAATGGTATGCAGCCAAACCAGGGCCAGGCCGCTATGCAATTCCAATTGAGCCGAGGTATACTCTACTCTGAGATTCTTGTGCGCGGGCCAAGTGAAGAATTGCCCTCCATGGCTGATCATAATCTCGAGGAGAGGAGATAAATGGGATTCCTGAGCCCTGTTCCCTCAGGACAGCAACACAAAGCACAAAGACTTCACTCTTTTGAGTCAAACACACTCCTCTCCCTCCTACCACTGGACTCAATAGGAATTCAGATTTAAACATTCAAATAATATATGGTCTGTATTTTTAAGTCAGGGGTTTGAATGCATGCTGTGTGTGTTATTTGAGCGAAGTTCTGATATTTAAAATGAATTAATCCTCAAAAGCCTGCTGCAAATACACCTTCTAGTTTTGCTAAACAGACAAACATGCTGGCCCTGTAATGCTTTAAGCACAAACCTTCTTCCAGACCTAATCCAGCCAAATGAGACCTGGGGGAGGTAGGGAGGCAAGGAGTGCGAGCCATTAGGGCGGGAGACAGGGAGACAGGGAGACAGGGAGGCATGAAGACAGGGAGGCAGGAAGACAAGGAGGCAGGAAGACGGGAAGCAGGAAGACAGGGAGGCAGGAAGACAAGGAGGCAGGAAGACAGGGAGGCAGGAAGACAGGGAGGCAGGAAGACAAGGAGGCAGGAAGACAGGGAGGCAGGGAGGCAGGAAGACAGGGAGGCAGGAAGACAGGGAGGCAGGGAGGCAAGGAGACAGGGAGGCAGGAAGACAGGGAGGCAGGAAGACAGGGAGGCAGGGAGGCAGGGAGGCAGGGAGGCAGGGAGACAGGGAGGCAGGAAGACAAGGAGGCAGGAAGACAGGGATGGCAGGAAGACAGGGAGGCAGGAAGACAGGGAGGCAGGAAGACAAGGAGGCAGGAAGACAAGGAGGCAGGAAGACAGGGAGGCAGGAAGACAGGGAGGCAGGAAGACGGGGAGGCAGGAAGACAGGGAGGCAGGAAGACATGAAGGCAGGAAGACAAGGAGGCAGGGTGTGTTTGAGCTGTGTAAGGGAGGGAGATAGGGAGTTAGGGTGTGTTTGAGCTGTGTAAGGGAGGGAGATAGGGAGTCAGGGTGTGTTTGAGCTGTGTAGGGGAGGGAGATAGGGAGTTAGGGTGTGTTTGAGCTGTGAAAGGGAGGGAGATAGGGAGTTAGGGTGTGTTTGAGCTCTGTACGGGAGGGAGATAGAGAGTTAGGGTGTGTTTGAGCTGTGTAAGGGAGGGAGATAGGGAGTTAGGGTGTGTTTGAGCTGTGTAAGGGAGGGAGATAGGGAGTTAGGGTGTGTTTGAGCTGTGTAAGGGAGGGAGATAGGGAGTTAGGGTGTGTTTGAGCTGTGTAAGGGAGGGAGATAGGGAGTTAGGGTGTGTTTGAGCTGTGTAAGGGAGGGAGATAGGGAGTTAGGGTGTGTTTGAGCTGTGTAAGGGAGGGAGATAGGGAGTCAGGGTGTGTTTGAGCTGTGTAAGGGAGGGAGATAGGGAGTTAGGGTGTGTTTGAGCTGTGTCTCTATGCTCTAGGGAGTGCTGCTCACCTTTGACCTGTGCGATGACGGTGCCTGCAGCACTGAGGATGTCCACAGAGTTGAGGGTCTGGTGTTTGCTGATGACTGCCTTCAACACACGCAGCAGCTCCCCCAGACGCTCATGGACCACCTGGTGAAGACAGTCCTGGTGCTCTGGAGGACAAACAGACACAAAGACAAGACTGTTAGAGACCCATCTCAGTAACACAATGGCTACGGTGTTTGTTCATATTCATATACTGTATAAGGCACATTTTATCTGGAAAGAAAAGACACAAAGACACAACTGTTAGAGAACCATCTCTAACGTGTAAATATGTTTGTTTATATAGACTGAGTCACACTCAGAACAGACTCAATTCATCAGGGCATGGACTCTACAAGGTGTTGAAAGCGTTACACATGGATGCTGACCCATGTTGACTCCAAAGGTTCCCACAGTTGTGTCAAGTTGGCTGGATACCCTTTGGGTGGTGGACCATTCTTGATACACACGGGAAACTGTTGAGCATGAAAAACCCAGCAGCGTTGCAGTTCTTGACACAAACTGGTGTGCCTGGCACCTACTACCATACCCCGTTCAAAGGCACTTAAATATTTTGTCTTGCCCATTCACCCTCTGAATGGCACACATACACAATCCATGTCTCAATTGTCTCAAGGCTTAAAAATACACTGATTGAAGTGGATTTAACAGGTGACATCAATAAGTGATCATAGCTTTCACCTAGATTAACCTATGTCTAGGTTAAGGAAAGAGCAGGTGTTTTAATGTTTTGTACACTCAGTGTACAGTAAGTGTTTATAATGCATGATAAGGATTTGTAAGTTATATATTTCAATATAAAGAGGAGACACCAGTCAAGTAATTCCACCTAGGTGTTTATTTACATTAGTCAGACATGTGTGGATCTAATACAAGAAGAAAGAGAACCCTTTGTGATTTTAGAGGCCTTAGCAAACTCAGGTATGACGGTAAATGTGACTACCTGATAACTAATGCATAACTAAACAAGACCTGTAGTGGTCTTTCTGTAATTAGTGTAGTATTTATCTGTAGTGTGTACACATCCATAATAAAACAGACCATTACTAATGCTTTAGTAATTACAGTGCTGCCTGGCTCTATAGATGTTAAGGTCAAGAGCACTTTAGTATTCAACCAGCTTGATAATGTATACACCACATAGTTAGAGGGTGAGCTCATCAGAAAGCAGCTGAATGGGAGGACAGAAATGAGTCATCTAACAGTGTCCAGATGCTTTTACGACTCCCTTGAACCTTTTATCCACCAACGCAGGGGAGTGAGTATGGTAGTGACACCGTTCTGACACAGCCTAGTAGTACCCACTGATGACTGGTTTTCCCAGAGCCCAGTGAAACTGAGGGCCACAGAGAGGGTCAGAGTCAACACACACACACACACACACTCGCAGGCCTGTCAAAGCCACATTTGTGCTGACTGTCACCCCTGGATTACCCTGCATATGGAAAAGGGGATCAGGGAGACTTTAGCCGTCTCCCCTTTTTTCTTTTATTCATTCCCCCTCTTTTTTGGAGCGGGACAAAAAGGGCCGGCGGTGGAACTAATGTTTCTGGGTGGATGTGGCTGCCATCGCCATGACAATGCCAGCTGTCCTCCAACCAGGAAATACAGCCAGCTGACCAGTAGGTGACTGTCGGACTGCTTCATATGGACCAACAGTAAATGTCGACAAGCACCAGACCAAACAAGTGACTGCTTCATAATAGAACCACAGGGAACAAGTTACTGTAACAACCACTAGCTACATCTAACAACATGAAGTGACGATTTTATAAGAACTACCAGTCACAAGTCAACAACATCCACTAGACCAACAAGTGACCGCATCCTCAAGTCAAAACAACAGGTCACAACAAGTGAACCAACCCTAGATCAATGTACTTTATAGGATGATGTCAATAAACATCAGACCGAACACTAGAGAGAACAGAACCCTTCATTGGATAAACAGTAACAGCGATTCTACAACACCAATTGATTGTATACTGTAAAACTCCCAGCAGCCTCTCTGCTCTGCCAACAGTCTCTCTACAGGATGTCTGGAGTCTTACCCAGCTCCATGGTAACCATACCCAGTTTCATGGCAACCACCTCCATCCATCTTCTTTAGATGTCAAACTACAGCTACTTCCTGTGTCTGGAGAACCTGGTGCTTTCTCTTCCTTTTGTTTCAGCCTGGCTTCTGCCATGTTTCAGCCTGGCTCCTGCCATGTTTCAGCCTGGTTTCAGCCTGGCTTCTGCCATGTTTCAGCCTGGCTCCTGCCATGTTTCAGCCTGGCTCCTGCAATGTTTCAGCCCTGCCATGTTTCAGCCTGGCTCCTGCCATGTTTCAGCATGGCTTCTGCCATGTTTCAGCCTGGCTCCTGCCATGTTTCAGCCTGGCTCCTGCCATGTTTCAGCCTGGTTTCAGCCTGGCTTCTGCCATGTTTCAGCCTGGTTAAAACCTTGCTTCTGCCATGTTTCAGCCTGGCTCCTGCCATGTTTCAGCCTGGCTCCTGCCATGTTTCAGCCTGGTTTCAGCCTGGCTTCTGCCATGTTTCAGCCTGGATCCTGCCATTTTTCAGCCTTTCTCCTGCCACGTTTCAGCCTGGTTTCAGCTTGGCTTCTGCCATGTTTCAGCCTGGCTCCTGTCATGTTTCTGCCCAGCTCTTGCCATATTTCAGCCTGGCTCCTGCCTGGCTCCCTGTGAGGAAGAGCCTCGCAGTGTGCCTCTGGCCTGGCCCCCATAATGCACCACACTGAGCCCCATTATCCAGCAGGCTGTAACTGCATTAGGGCGTGGGGAGGGGGTGGTAAGGTGGGGGTACTTCCTAAACAGGTCTAATTTATCCCTGCCTATGTTGTTCTGTGTGTGCAGCCTTAATAAAGACCATTCGGTTTGATGTGTGAATGTTCGGACAAGGTCATAATGAAACAAGAATGTAATGCAAAAAGAATGTCGCTGAGTGATTCATAAAATCCCAACTTCCTACTCTGTTGGGGTGTTCCCCTTGAAGGAGCGCATTCAGCACAGTGCAGCTGCTCACCACAGGCACTCTCTCTCTCACTCTCTCTCTCTCTCTCTCTCCCACTCTATCACTTTTTTGTCTCCCGCTCTCTCTCTCGCTCTCTCTCTCTCTCTCTCTTTCTGTCTGTGTCTCTTCCTCATCTTTTTTTATTTTGCCATGAAGGACATTTGCTTCACAGACCCAATGTCTTTCCCAACCTAGTGTGTGAGTGGGTCCTCACACATTTCATGACTGACTGACCCACCATTGTAAAACATATTTTGGAAGCTGTATAAATGCATAATAATCATAATAATGTCTACATTTATTTTTGACATGTTTATTCTATTACAGACACCTTAATGCATACTTTTAAATTATATTATATGAGCTAAACATACAAATAAAAAATAAATACAATAAAAACATTTTCCTTAAAGTATAATTTTTTGAAATGTTTCTGTCCCCACTACAACAACAAAATACTTAAATACATGTAACTTTGTCCTTGAAACATTCCTTTGGAGGACTGCTTCTTCTGGGGAAGCGCCAATATGGCTTACCAGTGGCCTCAAAGCCTCTCATTTGCCAATAAATAGCATCAGCAATACAGGGTTTATATACATCATTGGGTGGGTCAGGGTTGCCAGCCGCCCCAAACGTCCAGTTCTTAATTGGCTAGAGGTTAGATTAGACCCCTATTTAAAGACAATACACTTTGAATGACAATGCCCACACAATGGCCTGAACCGTCTGTCCACACATACAGTACATTATGGCCCATACACATAGACACAGAGTAACAGAATCCTCAATCCCAGGGTCTGGAGGTGGTGCAGATTAAAAAGCCTGAATGCCCCATGAGACAGAGGCTCTTCCTTCTGCAGGTGCAGGATGGCGGGAGCCTCATAATGGCTGTTGATTGGCCTTTACGTCCAGGCCATCCTATATGGAGCTAATTAGAAGGACATTACGTTTAGTCCACTGGCCCAGCAGGACACAGGATAATGTACAGAGGCTGGTGGTTTAACCCTGTGCCTCCCTGTTAGAGAGGAGCACAATGGGACAGAGCCCTGTTCCCACCAGGGACCTCCAGCACCGGCAGGGACCTCCAGCTATCCACACTATAGACCCCTGTCTGTTGCAGCCACAGGCCGGGGAGACTTACTTCACAATGGATGAGAGGGACAGTTTCACCATGAATACAATCCTCACTCAGAGTACTGGGAACTGGAAGAGCTGCTTTGTTTCACTTACTGTGCAAAAGTTTTAGAGCAAAACAATTATGAGATTTGGTAAAAAGAAATACAAATTAATAGTATGCTAGCTGCCAGGAAAGGAGAGTTTTTTGGACAATGTGGGAAAACCATCAGTTTGCTGAGAATAGTCTGTTTGAGTGGGAAAAGCTTTCCTTTTGTCTCAGAGGCCATTTGCAAACAGTGGGGCCTGTCTCCTTGAGGGCCTGCCTGCCACATGAAGCATTTATGGAACAATAAATCACAATGCCAGGATTTTCACTTTTCACAGGAGGAGGAGGGGTGGTGGGGTAAGGAGGGAGGGTGGGAGGAAGCGAGGTTGTTTGGTCGGTGGTGGTACCCTCCCCTGGGTTTTGTCCCAAACATGCCCCTTTAAACCCACATCCAAGCTTAGCCAGGTTATGGGAGAACAGAGCGAGACATTCCCGGGAACGCTCTGTTGGGAATAGAAGCTATAGGGATCAGTCTCCCATTCCAATGAAGAGGCCAAGGGAGCGAGAGGAGAGGGCTTGCCAGAACCACATCGCCACATTTTTACTTCATTAGCGTCATGGAAACCACTGCATTCCAGCCTGGCTGTGTCTCTTGTTAGGAAGTGGGGCGAGCGCAAGGGGTGAGGGGGGGATCCATAATAAAAACATTGTTGGATCATTCACCATCGAGATGACACCTCAATACGAAAACATTCAAAGCCCCTCCGACTCTATGGGCAGCTATCTAATGAGTTAGGCATTCAAATAGGCCTTTCTTTCATCAACAGAGGTCATGTCGCTCAAAAGGCCTGAGTGATCCTATGTATGGATCAACCATGCACTAGGCTCCATATAACAGATTCCTCAATATAATGGTGATGCAGCTGAAATAGTAACTTCACATAGACCAGGGACACCCTTGTCTTTTGAAATAATGAAAAATATATACTTTTATATGTTAAAATGTCACACTCTCTTATCCAATGGCATTTGTTTCTGGAAAAAAATATGATGCCTTAATGCTTTCGAAAAAAAAAAATCCATGGCGTGACAGAAGGATATATTTTCAGCAACAAAACCCCCCCTGATTTCTATGATCCTTAGCACGGATGTCATCATGTCATGATCCTCTCTTGTAACATATAACTTTCAATGGCCTCTAATGGTCGGATCCATCTGTTATGACTACATTTTCCTGTGACCCTAGATATGTTCAGTCATGCATTGAAAATCATGGGAGCTATGTATTATTTATGCTTCAAAACATTTGAGAAGACAGAGGGGGCTTAGCGATAAAAAGCAAGTGTGAAATCACTAAACATGTCACAACTGTGTTCAGAAGGGGACCGATTAAACACAAGGAGCTCATAGGCTAACATAGCTTTGGGCTAGCTAACACTGGCTAGGCTAAATATGGTGCTGGGTTGGGCCATGACTAACGTCAATCAGACGACCAACCTCAACGTGTCCCATTGAGTCAACCTACAGCTGGACATTATTGTGACTTCCCACTCAAATAACCAGCTAGGGCTTTGGTAGGAGGGCTTTGGTAGGAGGGCTTTGGTAGGAGGGCTTTGGTATGAGGGCTTAGGTAGGAGGGTTGTCAAAGAAAGAAGTGCATTCCCGTAATCAGTTATAGTCTACTGGCAGTAGGACTTTAGAGAACTTTAGAGGACTTTAAAGAGGACTGATCAATGCATGAATTATCAGCCTGTCTCCATTTTGCATCCTGCAAGATAGAGTCATCCGTATACTTTCGAGTGATTCTCACAGAAAAAACAACAACATATTTTACACTTACATTATAAAATGTCTGCTAACTTTATATGTTAGACCTACACAGAAGTGTATCTGACCACATTGCCAAAAGCTGCTAAAACTCATTATGATTTAAAAGCCAAGGCTCGCTGTGTAGAACGTTCCACGGCAGTAACTCTGTGAATGGTACTAACAGGCAGGCTCCTCCTAATAAACTAAATAAACTATTGTGTCCAAACTTTAAAGGGCAGAAAATAACAGGCCCACTTAACTTTGAACACATACTGTAAGCTTTTTATAAGGGTCACCCCAGCAGGTGGACCAGTACAGTGGCCAGTGTAGTGTAAGGCAGACCCACCTAGTTTCAATTAGTATTTGTTTCCTTTCAAATACTTTATCTGCACTTAAATGAGCTTTCCTGGCGCAATCAAACCAATGGAATTGTCTAAAAATTGGCTAAATCTGCCCATCTGACACTCCAGGCAGGCTCAATTAAACGCTCAAATGTACCAAACTTGAAATTTTATTTCCAGGCACTAGCATTTTGTCCCTTTCTAAATTGGTTTAGAAATGATTGTTCCGCTCCCTGGCTGAGTATATGGTGTCTCCTATTGCCCTGGAAGAGGTGGTCTTCACTGATATATCCCTTAAACACTACGCTTTGGTCCTATTATTGCTCACACAATCTCTATTTGGTGCAAAATAAAAAAAAAACTATGCAACTGGGAATCAAATGGCATGAAAAAAATGGTATGAAAAAAATAATTATGCACTCACTAACTGTAAGTCGCTCTGGATAAGAGCGTCTGCTAAATGACTAAAAATGTAAATGTAAATGCATGCCCATACTCCAATATTTTTACAATAATGCCTTGTGATCTTGGGGGTGGCCTTTTGCATACCCCCAATGGTCCAAATGTGAAATCCGTTACTTGCCGATATCATGGACAGTAATGGTTTGAGAACATTCGAAGACTTGAAAGACACATACACATTACCAGGCAACTCATGTTTTCTTTATTTACAACTACGCTGGCCTATGGAGTCCCTTGAGAAACCCAACTACCGAACCATCCAATGATGGTATTTATAAATAAATTATCTGGGCTCCTGAAAGGACTTCTCCCTATAATATATAAACAACTTTTGGAAAGCTCATATTCTGAGCTAACCATTCAAAAAGTATGGTCCACAGATCTAAGTGAATCTGAACAACCCTTGAACTGGAAAAAAATATGGAAAAATTTGACATTGGCATCCCGTAATCCGAACCATCAACTTATACACTTAAGTTGGTTTAGAGACTGCATTTAACACCAAAGAAACGTTTTACGATGAAATTGGCCCCAACTCTCGACTGGTCACTGTGTCCCCTAAATCATGTAGGCGCATTCCTTCATATGACGTGGGAATGCCGTGCAGTTAAATGCTTCTGGGACAAAGTTACAAAATTCATTTTGAAGTGCATGAATTGAAATACACAATCCTTTGCATCTACTGACAAGCAAGTGGTGTACAAAAGTGTGGAAAACAAGGTTTCCGGGTGGGGGGCAGGAGGTGGGTGTTTGGATGGAGACATGTTGGATGGGTGGTGTTGGGGGAATGGGGTGGGAGGTTGGGGTTGGAGGCTCACTTCTTCTCTTTTTTTCCCTGTTACATACTACATTTATTATTACTTTTTGGCTCTGTGGTATGATCATTGTGATCAATGCTTTGTATTTGTGTAAAAATGTTTATTCTGTTCGAGTGGCAGCCCACGGGTGGATGCGAGCGATGAAATTATATGAATTTGTGCATTGTGCCTGTAGAAACCCCCACCCCCCCTCCCTCCCAACAAGAAAATTACCAAGTGAATAAAGATTTGGTCACAAAAATAAACAAGTATTTGAAGGGAAACTATTAGGCGAGGCCTTTCCCACCCTCCACTCTCCCTCCTACACTTCCTGTGGGCGCGGTCAGCACGGTCCACCCCTGCACCCCAGAGTCGGACCACCGGCGGATGGGCCACTCCACCACTCCACACCGGATTAGCAGATTACACGGCACTGTTAAAGGACAGAATCTTGGCCTTCCCAGACTTCCCCTCTTTTTCCCCTGTCCTGCCAGTGCCTCCCCTGCTGCTTCACCTTTGAAACGCTCTTTCCCATGACTGCACACAAAGAGGCACCGTTTAAAAGAGAAACTCTTCCCCCATACACACACACAGCACCTTCCCTTCCGTCTAGGTCTGGGCTCCTTTATATTCCCCACCCGACCACTCACTCTACTCTGCAGGCCCTGCCCCAGTCACACAGGTTAGCCATTACATTAGTCATTAGCATGAGAAAACACTATGCAGAAAAAGTCAGTTCACTCAAACTAAGGAAGGCTAGGAATTTGAGGTCAGTGCCTTTTTGTATCGTTGACAGAGAATATTTTGCATGGCAGGTTGGAGTGAGATGACATGATGGAATGGTGAAGTGTGTTTAGCCAACCTAATAAGCTGTCTAGCTGCCTGGCAGTTGATTCTCTGAAACAACTCATTGGCCCAGGTCCATTAGAGCTCTGAGCCCTTTCCTTAGCTCTTCAGTGTCCACGGATCTGACAGGACATTTCGATAGGTAAAAGCAACATGATGATCTTACACCAAGCCACGTGACGCTAACGTCAAGCTAACATCATGTTGCATTCACATAAACAGTTCTTTTCAACTTTATGAAGAAACAGGCAAATTAACTACTTCAATGTTATTTGAATTCCCTACGTAAACTCATTACATAAAGGTAGGACTTGGTTTACTTTGCTATCGCCTAAGAATGTTGGGATATAATAAGAGAAAACACATTTTGAAATAAAAACTCCTGTGGGTGAAAGATATTGGCTCCAGATTAAAGCCATCTATCGTGGGCCTTTTAAACACAATGCTACTCCAAGTCCAAGAGTGAATGAATTCTCATGAAAATATTCCCAAAATATCCTTCTTCCAGCCAACAACCATGTTTACCCTTGGAGATCCCTCTATCCCTCTCCCCGGTCCTTTGCATATCAATGAGCTGCTTAGCGTGGAGTCAAGAATTAGCTTTTCCTCCTTTTCATTTCTGCACTGAGCTGCCTGTCCGTCACACTGAGGGAAGACAGGCAACCTTTTTCTCCTGATCCCCCCCCCACTCCTATTTGTGAGCCGCTCTGAAGCCTGGCATTCCAACTATGCTTTATTTAAGAGAGACTGAAAATCCCCCACAGTGCAACCTCTCGCTGGCGGCCAAGATACGCTGGTATTAGCCAGACAGCTGAGACTGAGACTAGTGGCCTGCTCAGCGCTGCAGCCCTGTTTAGCATGGCCTGGGTAGCTCCATCGGCCCAGGGAGCTGGAGGATTTACAGGCCTCAAAATGGCCGAACTGAACAGGCTCTTCAGCACACCTGTCAGTAGGTAGAATGGAGGCAAACTTTAACCTAGCATCAAGGACAAGAGCACTTTGTTTAGCTTCGCTAGCATCCTAATCCTGAATGAATGGCGTTCGAACGGAAGGCTTGGAATGGGACGGTTGACTTTTTCCCTGAGCTTCTGAAACACGATTAGCTCTCATAACTGACAGTGACGAGGAGTTGCTGTTGTAGTTCATGTGGAGGTTGACTACACAAGTGAGATGTTTTGAGCAACATAGTTTTCAGGGCAGATCTCTCACTCTCTATATCTGCATCCCAAATGGTACCCCGTTCCCTACATAGTGCAGTACTTTTGACCAGGGCCCATAGGGCTTTGGCCAAAAGTAGTGCACTATATAGGGAATAAGGTGCCCTTTGGGATGCAGACATAGAGAGTTAGAGATCTGCCCTGAAAACGATGTTGCTCAAAACATCTCACTAGTGCACATACTTGGGCAGGGCCTGTGGACAAATTCACTTGTCCTCCAAAACATGAAAGCAACATTATTTGTCAAATAAAATAATCTTATTACGCAGATATGTAATTAACTGTTTCAAAGGAATCTTTGATTACGGAGATAAAGCACAACCACCCGTCCAGGCATCTGTAGTGGTATTCCTCTTGGAAAAACAATGGTGTTTGCGTTGCGAGTTCAAAGTACCCGTTGTCCAACTCAATATCGTCATTGTAGGGTGAATGATTGGAGCAGACAGGATCAATGGCATCAACATGTCCATGGCTTTTCTATTTGGGCTTGTCTCTCTCTCTGGGCTGGGTGGAGGAGGGAAGATGCTGATTATAACATGTGTCAGCCTCACTAGAAGGACCAGAGGAACATCTTCATGCCAAAAGGCCGCCTGCGAAATTCAAAGAGGCCCAAGACCCAGTCTCCATTCACCATTCATTATGAATTATGTAGATTTAGGGCTCCTTGTGCTAAATAGATTCTGTCACAACAATGGCTCCTGGGAGAACACTTGATATTTGTTCCAGGAAGGTATTGTTCCCCTCCAGAAGAGGAGGTTCAGACGGGAGATGGGTTTATTGTTAAAAGTTGGGCCCTAAGCTTTGGCGGTTCCCTTGCTCTATCCCCTCTCGTGTACCCCCTCCCTACCCTCCTCCCTCCTCCTTCCTTCCCTCCCCTCCTCCCTCCTTTCTACTAAAAACCAAGTCCTCATTTGGAACCCCCAGTGGGAGGGAGGGATCTTGGTACGACGCTGCACGGTTCGTCCCAGCCACGCTTCACGCTCAGTCTGTTCACGTTTTGTTTAGGTCAACATCAAACAAGGCTCCCCCTTCTTTCACGTTACTGCAGCACTGAGTGGTTTAGCATAATTGAGTATGATGGGTAAAGACAGCTCCCAGTTCTCTCACCAGTCTCTCCAGTCTTCAGGTCTGCCTGACAATAACCAGTTAGGAGTTCTGCACAGCGTGGGTCATCTCTCATGCAAGCGTGCCCTGAAGGTTCAGGCCCATTGACGCTAAACAAGGCCAATTAATCGGGGCAAACATATTGGGACTTGAGCACAAAGTTCAGATGGATCCTGACACACAATGTACTGTATGCAGTAAAATACTAACATCAGTAACAATAACAGACAAATAACATACCACTCAATTATATAACCGCTAGCCACTGTTTGGCTAGCAGACTCCACTTACTCGAATCTGCATTTGGGGAAACAGCAGCACTGTTCGCCCCAGCGCCTTTGTTATAGTTTTGGTTTTGTTGACGAAGCAGAGGAGAGGAGCATCCGGCAGCGTCGTAAAAAACGTTTCAGTCCATATTCTGCTGTTCTATCGAGCGTGCAAAGATGTAAGAGGGGAAAAACTGTGTTTGTTGTTTGCAGTAACTTCTTTATTATTGGAATATCCCAAACGGACGTGGCAGTTTCACCAATTAAGGATTCTAGCTTTAAGGCAAAGATTAGCCCTTCCCAGCTCCTGCCATGCATGTTGGTACATAGGGCAGGATGTCACATTAATTCTGGCTGGTCCTAGACAACTTTAATCCAACATTGTTCTGTGAGTGGCAGATTCGAGGGGTGTCTTAATCTAATCCAATGGATACATTTTCAATCTTGGTTTCAAATCCTTAATCCAAGATGGGAGGCATGCAGGAGGTCATACGTGGATTGAAGGGAGGGGGTCTGTTAAATGTAATCTAACAGTCAAATTGGCCATCCTTGGTTGCAGTTACTACATTTATGATGACATAAATAGATGTTATACTGTCCTTTTCGATATCTAATAGCTACAAAGCTATGATGTTCAATGAATTCTTAATGATATGTTAAGCAGGATAAATAAGGGACTGTGTTGCAAATACAACACTTATTTAATGCTGCAATCAGCAATCAACAATAACAAAGTGTTTTCCCTGCCCCTGTTTCAGTAAAAAGCTTAGGGATGGGGCTGGATAAATGATTCACTCTCAAATTCATAGATGGATGCAAGGACTGACCATTCATGATATCAAAATCATAGTTTTAACCATGTTTTGTGGCTATATAGTGTTTGTTTACATTTACTTTGTTTACAAACACTGGAGTAAAACAAGCTTATATTTTGGGTTCTGATGGGGTACGACAATTGAACTAAGCTCATGAGACTTTTATAAGTTATATTCTTTAAGAATCTATGTGTATATGTCCTTAATTTATAAGTCTAAAACTGGATGTAGCAACTGCAGATTGCCCCTTTAAGGTTGTTTTGAGGTGTTGATTTCAAAGGCATGATCTGGATCCATTCCCACCCTCTTCAACTGTAGTACTGTGATGGGTAAAAGTCAACAGGTTAGTAAATGTTTGGACAGGTAGGTTGATATCCTGCTATCCTCTCCAAACGCTTACTTCCTCTCTAACAGATGCCTCCCAGGTCATTCTATTGAAGGCTACAGGAGACATGGCTACAGGGCTCACCTTTGTTAGGACAGAAAAAAGTATGTTTACCAGATTACCTCATGTTTGTCGTGGTGTGTGAGGTCAACTGTGGTGGCAGAGTAAATAAAGCTTGCTAGTGTTCTCACGTGTCGAGGCTCAAGTACGATCAACCAAACAAACAAGCAAACTAATCACAAAGGTTCAACTTCCGGCATTGACAGCATTTCTCTGACTGAATTGTCAATTAAGGCTGACAATAGCTTATCAATGTGTACTTCAAAAAAACAACAACTATAATATATATATATATATATATATATATATATATATATATATATATATATATATATATATATATTTATATAACTCTTTCCTCACAAACTTGATCTGAACAGTACTGTACTACCTCATGACAAACCCCATGGGAAAACATATGTTGAAAGATCAGACAGATCAGTCTAGTACTGTATAATGTTATGTCAGCAGCAACTCACAGCCAGTTCTCGCACATCACTCCTTCCATGACTAAACAGAGAGATAAGCCTGTATTGTGTTTATTCCTCCCACACTGTGTCTCACAGGCACTGCAGCTGCATCCAATATGGCACCCTATTCACTACCCTATTCACTACCTTCACTGCTATCTGGTCAAAAGTTGTGCACTATATGGTGTCTCACAAATGCCGCCCTAATGGGGCCCACATACACCAGCCAGTCAGCATGTATCTGCACATGTGGTGAAGGGGCTCCTTCTCTTACTCAGATGGACCCCCTTCCTGGAACAAATTCGCCCAGGCCTTACCAGCGCCCATAACCATAAATCTACTCACTGGGAGGAACAGAGACAGAGAGGGGGAGAGAGTTGGAGGGGTAGAGAAAGCGAGAGAGAGAGAGAGAGAGAGAGAGAGAGAGAGAGAGAGAGAGAGAGAGAGAGAGAGAGAGAGAGAGAGAGAGAGAGAGAGAGAGAGAGAGAGAGAGAGGGAGAGGTGAGGTGAGGTGAGGTGAGGTGAAGGGAGAGAGAGAGAGAGAGAGAGAGAGAGAGAGAGAGAGAGAGAGAGAGAGAGAGAGAGAGAGAGGTGAAGGGAGATAGAGAGAGAGGTGAAAAGAGAGAGAGGGAGAGAGGGAGAGAGGAAGGGAGGGGGGACACAAAACCTCCCTTAGGTTCCACGTTGGAAACAAAACATCCTACAAATCTTCACTCTGAGTGTGGTAGGCCATTAAAGTCTACAAACCAGCACGGAGAAGCCAGAGGATGGCCACCCGCAGCCTGCACGCGCTCACACCGCACAGGGTGCCTCCTTCTGCTGCTTCTTCTACAGGCAGATTTTACCCATGCTCCTCCGCTCCCTTTGTTTACTATATTTCAATCCATGTTTTCCCTCCGTGGAGGGATAAAAACTCCGGCCATATGTCACCTCGGCCCACACTTCAATCCCCTACTGAGAAGTTAATCTGCAGAACCACCTCTCGTATGGTCGTTATACGTGATGAGGTCAATGCCCTGCTGGTTTATACAAGACCAGAACAAAAAAAAAACAATTAAGCTAATGTAAGAAATCCTTTCAATCAGCTTATTAGCAATTTAGTTGAGTGTAGAGTAGGCTATGCTTCAAAAGAAGCCTGTAAAATCACCACAAAAAAAAACAATTTACTGGCTTTCTCATGTTCTGGTCTGTGTAGTACATGCAGATAGATTGTCTAAGGGAGTGTCTGAACTGATGAAGTCAAGGCAAACCATTCTGGACTAGGCTAGGTTAATTTACAGTGGCTTTAAATACGGATACGCTCTCAGCGGTCATAAAATGAGCTTTTTAAATGAAGAATCAGCTGGAGACGCTTTACAGTGGAGCTCAGACCCACAGGGAATTCTCCAAACAGTGCCTCACTGGCTACAGCCATTCACACAGTCTGTAACCGACCGCCAGTGAACAGACCATCAGGGGCTAATTTTAGGTTGGTATTTCACAAGGAGTGATTTTGACCACAAATCACTAAAAAGCATTTAGGCTTTTCTCAAAGGACCCACGACAGAGCCACTTTCCCACAAAGCTTTGGTATCGTGAAGGAGGCTCCCATGAATTACTCACATAGACAACGTCAGACATATTAGACAGAGAGTCTTACTATGTGTAACGCAACACCTGGATAGATGTTCTCAACAGCTACCTGTTAGACATCCATTCACACTGTGAGAAAATCATGTGTAGGAACAACTCACCCTTATCAGTAGCACAAGTCGTGAAGTCATCTAGTAACAAATGAGTCATACACACACTAATGTGTTCTAAACATGAGGGGGTGAGTAAGACAGACGGGAGACGAGAAAAGGAGAAAGTGTTGAAATAGAAGTTTGACTGCAGTTGTGGTTGTGGACAAAGTCCAGAGAAAATGTCAAACTAATGTTAAACACACACACACACACACACGCGCAAACATAGGCCAGTAAGTCACGAGGGATACACGCTTTAAATCCATCAATTAAAAGTGTGGATATTGTGACATAACTGGTGATAGCGAAAGCGACCATGAAAAGGTGTGATCATATGCTGAGATATGTGAAGTATGTAAAGCTATAACAGGGCTTGATCTTATAAAGTACAGTACAATTGTATCTTATCTTTTCTTATCTTCTTATCTTTTATCATATGTTTTAGTGCATTTCTGGGATTCCTGAGATAAAACATAGACACTTCAGCCAGTGAGGATGTACATACTAGACTACATTGCATCTCAGGATCAAAATCAAAGGGCTTTTCACCCTGCCTTTGTATAGCAAATACATGACCACATTCTACCTCTCAACCCCACTGCTCCTTACACCGGCTACCCCTCAAAACATTCTGCAACGGGGGGCAGAAAATCACATTTAGCTGATCAGAGGGACCGGAACCCCCATCTCTACGGCATATTGTGGTGCAGCTTGGGGTAGGGGAGGTCTTTAATCCCTCTTCATGGACTCTGTCTGCTCTGTGCCCCACAATGTGTGTGGAGTGTCTGTGGAGGGTCTCCTCTTAAACAAAAAACACACACACACACACACACATACATACATACACTCTCAGAACCCCTATGTGCTCATTGCTCAAAGGCATTCCCTGTCCAATGTAAGAATGATTAATTTACTTTTCCTCTCAAATGAAAATGGGGGTCAAATTAAACTTCAATGGAACAGCAGAACCTCACAGTAATCTTGAAAGCACTCGAAACAAGAGCAATAATTGATTTGGTGCTTTTATCTTTTATGTTGTCTGAATTGGGAAGCTCACTGTTGGACCGGAACCTCTCAGTTTGAGGTCAGAGAGAGATTTAAAATTAATGAGAAGAAAATTAAACTCATGGAAAGAGCTTGGTTGACTAAAGTACAGACCAATCAAGTCAACCATCCAGCAGGACCACATAGGCCTAATGCAACTATAGTGTGAAAAAGTCTGGTTCTAATTTACATTTTCCCATTTACATTTTTGTCATTTAACAGGCGCTCTTGTCCAGAGCGACTTACAGTAGTGAGTGCATACATTTTCATATGTTTTTCATAATTCACAACGTTTTAAAGAGACAGGTCCAAGATATTATTCCAGAATGTTGTAAATCTCAAAACAAAAAACTAGACAAGGGAAATAGGCTTTTCATCTATAAATCCACCATTAATTTGTGATGACAGCAACCATTTTAAATGGGGAGTAAAGCAACAGTCAGCCGCGTGGACACCAGTGACACCATTGGCTCCTATAGAGGTTATCACCACCCTCCATTGACCCCCCACCCAACACCATCATCTCATCAAAACAGCCCCCATCATTGGCCAAAAAACATTCATAGTTATCAATGGTTCAAAGCACTACCATTTGGCAAAGAACACACTTCACAAAATGACTTTACAAAGAATATCACAAAAAAAAAATCACAATTTTCATTTTTTAAGTTTATACTTTTTTTTTACCAAGTGTCCACACATTTAGCAACTGTTGATCTAAGGCACTAAAGCAACAAGTGAGCATTTGTTCTGCTGGAATGCAGGGTATGCAGAGAGAGAGAGAGAGAGAGAGATAGAGAGAGGGGGATGGGAGGGGGGATAAAACTAGCCTACAGCGGAGAGTCAGAGAAGCTTTTTTCCCACCCCTATCAAAATGATTAGCTGTGCCTATAGCAATGGCCAACATGGTACAGGTCAATATTGATACAGCAGTTAAAAATACACTCAGGATCTCCACCAATAGTTTTCACTGGGGAGAGAGGGGGAAAGAAAGGTAGCTGCTGGACTGAGAGGCAGGAGCTAAGAAAGGGGGAAAAAAAGAACAAAGGATTCTTAGAGTATGAACAGTGAACATCAAATAAATGATAGGAAAGATACTGTATGTCTCATGAGAAGAGAGAGAGATAAAACGTACATGTGTTTTGCTCAAAACACCATGCACGTTAGAGTATAATAAGGCAGATGCTAAATACAGTATACAAAATATTGCCATTCAAAAGAGCATTAAGAATGTTTTCTGATCAAAAGACCTACCTGTATCTAAGTGTGAGTGAATCTTAAGATAATACCAGGTAGACTAAAATTCCCTTTACATTCTAAGACACCACCACAACTACCACTGTGTGCAAACCAGAGCTTGCCTGTAGCTTACATGTATCTGATTGAAGAGCCAGTTGGTCAGCGTTTAAACTCAGAAAAACAGACACTCGTGGTCAGGGCATTTGAAAGCAGCCCAACCCCAGACTAACAGACTGTTCTGTCTGCTCTCTCAGAGTGTTGCTGAAGGCCTGGGTCACACCACTGACAGGAGAGGCTTTACATAGAGCCTGGAGTTTCTCCCGGTGGTCAGACAAAACTCCTGGCCCTACCCATACAGACATACACATACACTGCCACAGTACAGCCAGGAGGGTCACGTCTTGGACCAAGCCTCCACACTGACATAGTGGTCTGTTAGCCTCAACACTGCACATCTATACAGATGCCATATCTCAGGGTTCCCCAACTGGTGGCCCGTGGGCCGAATTTGGCCCCCCAAGTTTTCAGAGCAAAAACATTATTTTCATTGTTGGATGTAGAAACACCAGGAAATCAGCTCCAAGTGATTTTAATTTAAGAAATGTGTTCCCAAGTATTCCTACGCATAACAGAGAGACGTGATTGTAGACAAATCTAAGCAAGGTTAGAAATTATTATGTTTTAGTCAAACATTATATCTGTTTGGGCTTCTTGCGGTCAATTTGCAGTCTACAAATTATTTGTAATTATGTTCCGGCCCCCCGACCATCTGCTCAAGAAAGAAATCGGCCCGCGGCTGAATCTAGTTAATGATCCCTGCCGTATCTTAATTTGATCATCCTGTTGTTGCAGGAATTGTCCTGCATAGCAGAAAATGCTAACTTGTAGTGTATACAAGGTTTAAAAAGGCTTCTAATGTTTGCAATTTCAACTTAATAATGTCAGATTTGCCCTAATGAAAAATGTATCAACTCCTACAAAAAATGCCCATTATTTACAATCCACATAACCATTCACATTTCCTGTTGCTGCATAATTATTTTCCTGCTGTGTGACACTAACTCAAATTAAGATACGGCATATGTACGTGACATTAGTTACAAAACATACTGAACAAGCTAACCTCAAACTGACAGAGGATATTCATCAACATACAGAACAGATTTACTGTATGTTCATACATGATAAGGCACATCTAATGCACCTTTTTCATAAGGGGGAATACATTTCCCGTAGCACCCTGTTCTCTTCAGCATGATCAAGTCATTTTCTGTTGGTGTTGTTTTTCATTCTTAAATGGCTGACACACAAAACAACCATCATTCTGCCTCAGTGAGCCAGCAGAGAACGAGATAAACAGCACACACCTGTCCTGTCCAGCCCATCAGAGCACAAATACAGTGCATTACATTACAGTACACACACAACAGTCTTTAAAAAGATCAAGAAATATCAGGCTGCATCCACAAAAGATACCTTGAACGGCATGAGCCTCTATCTAACTGGGAAAAACAGTTAGTCCATTACTAACATGAAGAACAAGAAGAATGATCAGATATCAAGTTTGAGGAATAAACATAATGTAGAATCACACAGTTTGACTAACACCTGAATTGATAGGAATCACAGCATCATTTTACATATATAAACAAAATAGCTGTTTCTTGATCATGCTCACTAGCAGGGAGATTATATCTTTAACCATAGAGACATCCTCCTTAACCATGCAAAATATCCTAATGAAGATAACATGCAATAAAGCTCCATTCTTACCAATGATTACACAATATATTGCACTCACTGACCTCCAAGACTGGTCAGAGCACCAAACGGCAGTTGTGACCCCGACTAGGGCGAACCCCACAGAAGTAATCCCAACCGATTACTGACATGTCCATCACAAGTGGCCATTGGACAAGGTCATGACCTCCCAGGATATGTAAAAAGTACTCCACATTGTTAAGACATCATTATGAAAGTCATCTCAAAGCCTGGACAACCAAAACATGTTAAAACAAACTGCAAAAAAAGCTCAGAAATGACTGCAACCAACTGATAATCACCATTTAAGGTGACATACATTTTCCAAAAAAACGTAAAAACGGCATTTAAAAAAATCTTACTGGAGCTGGCTGTGGGGTTCCCCAGGGATCGGTCCCAGGGCCATTGCTATTCTTACATGGGAAAGTATATATCCAGCCAAAACTGCCAGTTAGCTACAAGTATGCTAGTCTGGAGAAGCTACTGCTTGAGACAATGGGTGTCAGACTCACATCACTGACCGTGAATACAGAGCTCTGTTGTCAAGGTCCAAGAGTCCAGACCTGAACATTACATTACTATGCTTTGCGTGGCAAGGAGCTGGAAAGGGAAAAAGGGAGAGGAGGATTCCCTCTCTCTCCATTAATGGTTAGGGTAATGAGAATCACTAGCTTTTGTGAAGAACAGCATAGACAATACAGTCATAAATTGATAGGGGATTTAAATCACTTCCAATCACACCATAAGCCAGTGATTCACAACAGCAGTGTGTTATTACACTTTGCTAAAGCCCTACCCTGCCCTCCCAAACGCTAACAATCACACTTTGAAGATGGTCAGTGACCCGAAACACAAATCATTTTGATATGATCAATGTCGTGCAAGTTCATTTCCTCAATTCTATTTGTAGAGAGTAGAGTGACTCAAGTGTTGGTTTGTGAGCGTGAAGATGAGAATGTAGTCATTAACATGTTTAAGTGCCATTAAACAATGACTGATCTGACTTTATAGCCTACTTTGCACAAAGCGAACAAGAGCTAGATTTGGACCCTAAGACATAACTTTGTAATTCAACAATTACATGATTTTATTAGGGCTGTCAGAGTTTCATCAGTTAAATTGAGTTAAATTTGTGTAATTTTTGTGAACAATATATATTTTTTATCCCAATTAATCGCATTGTCTGAAAGCATTTAAAATACACTGGAAACATCTAAATTACATAATCTATACAGCTAAAAACAACAATACAATGTCAAAACAAGTTGACATTGAGGTTAAAGAAAGTGTACTTTACCAATTTACCAGATTTTGCTTACCGTTAACTTGGACAAAATCAAGACGTCAATTTTCTTTTAATGTTTTTAGTATAAAAAAATGTTAAATTACAGCTTCATTTTAGCAAATTCGATTAATCACAACAAATTCTGTGATTAACTCGATTAAATTTTTTACATAATTTGAAAGCCTTAGATTCTACACAAAACATTTACCAAACGATTTGCCTAATTTAGCATGTTGTGGAGTGCATCCTCATCGTCACTTCGCAGAAATAACTTCACCTGTTCTCCTGTCATACATTCCTTGTAGTTTCTCAATCCTCTTCACTCAGAGTTAATATTTGTTTGTGGTAACATGGGTCTCAGGCCCTTCCTTCTCTCTCTACTGCTCTGTATTCAATTTCCTTCAGGGCACTTTTTCTCCTTTCGCAAATCTGCCCTTTCCTGTATTTAGCCTAACTGTGGTCAGTTACTGGAATGCTTCATTAGAGTCACATGTTATGGTTTCAGTAACCACATTTACATAATGGTGTGTATATTGGGCTTCAAGCACCAAGCAACGTAGTTAATTAGCAGTAGAGCAAGGTCATGAACATTGCCTCAGGTGGTTTCAATTCAACACTGCAGTGTAAATAAGGTTTGCTAACTCACTGACAGATATTTAAAGGCATAGAAGATATAGGACTTAAACGTTTCTAATAGCTGGTGTGCTAGGTAGGTTTTAGATTTGGCTTTGCAGCACAGACAGGCAATCTGAACTGGTTCCATGAACTCACACACTTGATTAAATAAATCTATGACGCAAGCTGCATGAACAAATTTGTACTATGACAGCAATGCAAACGTGTCACATACTTGAGTGCCTGCCTGAGCATTTGTTGTTAAGACTAATTTGTATGAGTGGCATTAACAGGAAGTTCACCGCAGACAGACAAAACAAGTTCCATTTGTAGAGGACACCTAATTATACCAGGCGGTGTCAGAGGAAGGCCCTAAAAATTGTCAAAGACTCTAGCCACCCAAGTCATTGACTGTTCTCTCTGCTACCGCACGGCAAGCGGTACCGATGCACCAAGTATGGAACCAACAGGACCCCGAACAGCTTCTACAGTGGCTTGCGAATGTATTCACCCCCTTGGCATTTTTCCTATTTTGTTGCCATACAACCTTAAAATAGGTTTTTTGGGGGTTTGAATCCTTTGATTTACACAACACGCCTACCACTTTGAAGATGCAAAATATTTTTTATTGTGAAAAAAACAAGAAATATGACCATAAAACACTAAACTTGAGCGTGCATTACTATTCACCCCCCCCCAAAGTCAATACTTTGTAGAGCCACCTTTTGCAGCAATTACAGCTGCAAGTCTCTTGGGGTATGTCTCTATAAGCTTGGCACATCTAGCCACTGGGATTTTTGCACATTCTTCAAGGCAAAACTGCTCCAGCTCCTTCAAGTTGGATGGGTTCCGCTGGTGTACAGCAATCTTTAAGTCATACCACAGATTCTCAATTGGATTGAAGTCTGGGCTTTGAATAGGCCATTCCAAGACATTGAAATGTTTCCCCTTAAACCACTCGAGTGTTGCTTTAGCAGTATGCTTAGGGTCATTGTCCTGCTGGAAGGTGAACCTCCGTCCCAGTCTCAAATCTCTGGAAGACTGAAACAGGTTTCCCTCAAGAATTTCCCTGTATTTAGCGCCATCCATCATTCCTTCAATTCTGACCAGTTTCCCAGTCCCTGCCAATTAAAAACATCCCCACAGGATGATGCTGCCACCACCATTTTCCTTGATGGCCAAAAAGCTCAATTGCAGAGTACCTTCTTCCATATGTTTGGGGAGTCTCCCACATGCCTTTTGGCGAACACGAAACGTGTTTGCTAATTTTTTTCTTTAAGCAATGGCTTTTTTCTGCCCACTCTTCCGTAAAGCCAGCTCTGTGGAGTGTACGGCTTAAAGTGGTCCTATGGACAGATACTCCAATCTCCGCTGTGGAGCTTTGCAGCTCCTTCAGGGTTATCTTTGGTCTCTTTGTTGCCTCTCTGATTAATGCCCTCCTTGTCTGGTCTGTGAGTTTTGGTGGGCGGCCCTCTCTTGGCAGGTTTGTTGTGGTGCCATATTCTTTCCATTTTTTAATAATGGATTTAATGGTGCTCCGTGGGATGTTCAAAGTTTTGGATATTTTTTTATAACCCAACCCTGATCTGTACTTCTCCACAACTTTGTCCCTGACCTGTTTGGAGAGCTCCTTGGTCTTCATGGTGCCGCTTGGTTGGTGGTGCCCCTTGCTTAGTGGTGTTGCAGACTCTGGGGCCTTTCAGAACAGGTGTATATATACTGAGATCATGTGACAGATCATGTGACACTTAGATTGCACACAGGTGGACTTTATTTAACAAATTATGTGACTTCTGAAGGTAATTGGTTGCACCAGATCTTATTTTGGCGCTTCATAGCAAAGGGGGTGAATACATATGCATGCACCACTTTTCCGTTATTAATTTTTTTGAATTTCTTGAAACAAGTAATTTTTTTCATTTCACTTCACCAATTTCGACTATTTTGTGTATGTCCATTTGTTACGATCGTCTAATGAGGAGGACCAATGCGCAGCGTTGAAGGTGAACATGACTTTATTAAATTAAAGCCTAAACACGAAAACAACAAACAATGACGAAACGTGAAGTCCTCCGTTACAATGACTGACAAGGAACAAAAACCCACAACACTAAGGTGAACACTGACAGTTTAAATATGGCTCCCAATCAGAGATAACGAGCCGACAGCTGACACTCGTTACCACTGATTGGGAGTCACACGACCAAACAATGAAACACAACAAATTGCAACACAACCAAATGAACACACCCTGGCTCAAAATACACAGTCCCGGAGCCAGAGCGTGACAGTACCCCCCCCTAAAGGCGCGGACTCCGACCGCGCCTACACCCCAAATAGGGAAGGGCTGGGTGGGTATTGCTCCTCGGAGGCGGCTCCGGCTCCGGGCTTGACCACCACCCTACTACAATCCCCCCGCAGTGTCCCCAGTCCGATCTGACCCAGTTAGCTGGATCAGGACTGCCGACGTGCACCCCTGGCTTGGCGCGTGAGGCAGGAATGGACCGGACCTGGCAGACGATACGCACCCTTTGCATGGTGCGTGGAGCCGGAACAGGCCTCACCAGGCTGAAGACTCGCATCCCTGGCTTGGTGCGAGTAGCAGGAATGGGCTGAATCCGGCTGACGACTCGCACCCTTGGCTTGGTGCGAGTAGCAGGAATGGGCTGAATCCGGCTGACGACTCGCACCCTTGGCTTGTTGCGAGTAGCAGGAATGGGCCGGACTGGGCTGGCGACGTGCACCACAGACCTGGTGCGGAGAGCAGGAACGGGCAGAGCCGGGCTGACGAGACGCACCACAGGCTTGATGCGGAGAGCAGGCACGGGCAGAGCCGGGCTGACGACGCACACCACTGGCTTGGTGCGGGAAGCTTGGATGGGCCGGACTGTACTGGGGACACACACCACTGGTCCTACACCGGGATCTGGAACGGGCCGGACCGGACTGGCAACACACGCCAGTACCTCTCGCCGTGCCTCTACTTCCTCCATCCCCTCTTCGACCAGTGGCCCCCGTAACCCGGCGGCTTTCTCCGGCAACCCACTGGACCGCTCTATCGCGGCCTCCTGCTGGTCCGACGTCGTGAGCCCCCCCCTAAAAATTTTCGGGGCGTCTCTCCTACCCGTGGACCAGGTCTCCATATCCCCCGCCAGCCTCTCGCCCTTCTGCCATAGTGTCAAGCCCTTCTCCTCCTCACTCGGCTTGACCCAGTCCAGGAGGCGAAGGAGATCTGTGAGGGATCTCCCTGGCGACGGCTCCTGGACACGCTGCTTGGTCCCATCTTGGTGGGTTTTTCTGTCACGATCGTCTAATGAGGAGGACCAATGCGCAGCGTTGAAGGTGAACATGACTTTATTAAATTAAAGCCTAAACACGAAAACAACAAACAATGACGAAACGTGAAGTCCTCCGTTACAATGACTGACAAGGAACAAAAACCCACAACACTAAGGTGAACACTGACAGTTTAAATATGGCTCCCAATCAGAGATAACGAGCCGACAGCTGACACTCGTTACCACTGATTGGGAGTCACACGACCAAACAATGAAACACAACCAAATACAACACAACCAAATGAACACACCCTGGCTCAAAATACACAGTCCCGGAGCCAGAGCGTGACACCATTACATAAAATCCAAATAAAAGCCATTTAAATTACAGGTTGTAATGCAACAAAATAGGAAAAACGCCAAGGGGGATGAATACTTTTGCAAGGCACTGTACCTCCATGCCATAAGACTGCTAAATAGTTAGTTAAATTGTTAACTATCTACCTCAATTACCTTGTACCCCTGCACATCGACTTGGTACTGGTACCCTGTATATATAGCCAAGTTATCATTATTCATTGTGTATTTATTCCTTGTGTTATAATTTTTCTATGTATTCGTCATGTTATAATTTTTTTATTGTTTTATTATTTCTTGTTTCTTTCTCTCTGCATTGTTGGGAAGGACCGGTAAGTAAGCATTTCACTGTTAGTCTACACCTGTTGTTTACGAAGCATGTGACAAACACAATTGATTAGATGTTTTATTATTATTAAGTTATTAGTGATTTACCTATGATGAAAACCAAAATACATTTTCAATAGGTAATTTGTGAAGTCAAAACTGGTAATCAGTGGTAATCAGTGTTTGTGAAATATGTTGGTAGTAGCCTTAGGCTTAAATGAACCAGCACAACCCTGAGCAGAATGTATCCTCTTCCCCATGTTGATTTATTACTTTGATCAGTGAACCGGTGACCGACCCACTCAGAAGTCCCTCAAGCTGAAAAACACCAGTCACAAGTCCTGACTCTCCAAAACCCTGTCTGGTCCAGCCAGGTCAAGCACCCTGCCTGACCTCCCTCTCCTCTCCAGACAAAGGGTGAGATTCCTCAGAGGCCTGGACGACATGGCACTGCTCTACTGGGAGGGAGGAGAGGGGTACCACCACATCCAGCCAACCCCCCTCTCAGACAATCATTACCCAGGAGAGGGATTAGCGAACCTGGGTCCAAGCCAAGGGCCCGACCCAACAGCACCGGCAGCACAGGAATGCAATAATCACACAGGCAAGAGCAATCAACCCCTTTTTAATCTGCATTTACTCTTCCATTTTAAAAGCGTTTTCCCGATGGATTAGAAATGCACCACTTCAGATTACTGATGGGTTGAGGAGGAGGAAAGACCATTAATTACTGGAGTATATTACACTCTGGATGGAAGCTTGTGTGAAAATGGGCCCTCTGAAACCCTGATGCTAATTTTCATTATCACATACTTCAGGTTTTTAATTTAAACTGGAAGTAATTGTATTTAAAGGACATACAAGGAAGACTGTATAGAGTATATAGGATAAATATAAGACAGGCTCGGTGGGGAAACAGTTTTTTCTTCATTCCAGAGTGCTCCAGATCTCAACCACCTTCATGTCTGTCCTACCCCACCTTCCCCCTACTAAAATATGTAGAGTTGAAAAGCTAAAATAATCCCCTCTATCTCTCTGTCTCTCTCCCACTGAGCCGACCACATAAGGAATTCCTCATCTGGGAGGTTCTGCAGATGACTGTTTTGAATGACTACCTTTTGCAATATACTATATATATATATATATATATATATATATATATATATATATATATATATATATATATATATATATAAAATATATATATTTTTTTCGCCTATGTTACTAGCTTCAACAATTTTAGCAATGCAAACAACATCTAGAATTACAAGATATACAGTGCCCTCCGTTATCATTGGGACAGTGAAGCATGTTTTCTTCTTGTGGCTCTATACTTCAAAAGTATAGAAATCAAACAATGTCTATGAGGTTAAAGTGCAGACTGTCAGCTTTAATCTGAGGGTATTTTCTTCCATATCGAATGAACCGTTTAGAAATTACAGCACTTTCTGTACATAGTCCCCACATTTTAGGGGAGCAAAAGTACTGGGACAAAATCACTTATGTGTATTAAGGTAGTAAAAAGTTAAGTATTTGGTCCCATATTCACAGCATGCCATGACTACATCAAGCTTGTGACTCTACAAATTTGTTGGGTGCATTTGCTCTTTATTTTTGGTTGTGTTTCAGATTATATTGTGCCCAATAGAAATTAATGGTAAATAATGTGTTGTGCCATTTTGGAGTCACTTTTATTGTAAATAAGAATATAATATATTTCCAAACACTTCTACATGAATGTGGATGCTACCATGATTACAGATAATGCTGTATTAATTAATGTGACAAATAAAATATGATTTGAGTTGAAAATGTTAACCTCCCCTGTTATTGTGAGAGGTTAGCATGTCTTGGGGGTATGATATTTGTGCGTCTGTAACTTTCTCACTCATCATTATTCACGATTCATTCAAGATAATCTGTAATCATGGTAGCATCCACAAAAATGTAGGAATGTTTAGAAACATATTCTATTCTTATTTACAATAAAATATAACTCAAAAATGAAACAATGCATTATTTACCATTCATTTCTATCGGACACAAAATAATCTGAAACACAACCAAAACAAAGAGCAAATGCATCCAACAAATGTGTAGAGTCAAAAGCTTGATGCAGTCATTGAGTGCCACAGTGGCTTGCGAAAGTATTCACCCCCCTTGGCATTTTTCCTATTTTGTTGCCTTACAACCTGGAATTAAAATAGATTTTTTGGGGGTTTGAATCATTTGATTTACACAACATGCCTACCACTTTGAAGATGCAAAATATTTTTTCTTGTGAAACAAACAAGAAATATGACAAAAAAACACTAAACTTGAGCGTGCATAACTATTCACCCCCCCAAAGTCAATACTTTGTAGAGCCACCTTTTGCAGCAATTACAGCTGCAAGTCTCTTGGGGTGTCTCTATAAGCTTGGCACATCTAGCCACTGAGATTTTTGCCCATTCTTCAAGGCAAAACTGCTCCAGCTCCGTCAAGTTGGATGGGTTCCGCTGGTGTACAGCAAACTTTAAGTCATACCACAGATTCTCAATTGGATTGAGGTCTGGGCTTTGACTAGGCCATTCCAAGACATTTAAATGTTTCCCCTTAAACCACTCAAGTGTTGCTTTAGCAGTATACTTAGGGTCATTGACCTGCTGGAAGGTGAACCTCCGTCCCAGTCTCAAATCTCTGGAAGACTGAAACAGGTTTCCCTCAAGAATTTCCCTGTATTTAGCGCCATCCATCATTCCTTCAATTCTGACCAGTTTCCCAGTCCCTGCCGATGAAAAACATCCCCACAGCATGATGCTGCCACCACCATGCTTCACTGTGGGGATGGTGTTCTCGGGGTGATGAGAGGTGTTGGGTTTGCGCCAGACATAGCGTTTTCCTTGATGGCCAAAAAGCTCAATTTTAGGCTCATCTGACCAGAGTACCTTCTTCCATATGTTTGGGGAGTCTCCCACATGACTTTTGGCGAACACCAAACGTGTTTGCTTATTTTTTTCTTTAAGCAATGGCTTTTTTCTGGCCACTCTTCCGTAAAGCCCAGCTCTGTGGAGTGTACGGCTTAAAGTGGTACTATGGACAGATACTCCAATCTCCGCTGTGGAGCTTTGCAGCTCCTTCAGGGTTATCTTTGGTATCTTTGTTGCCTCTCTGATGAATGCCCTCCTTGCCTGGGCCGTGAGGTTTGGTGGGCGGCCTTCTCTTGGCAGGTATGTTGTGGTGCCATATTCTTTCAATTTTTTTATAATGGATTTAATGGTGCTCCGTGGGATGTTCAAAGTTTTGGATATTGTTTTATAACCCAACCCTGATCTGTACTTCTCCACAACTTTGTCCCTGACCTGTTTGGAGAGCTCCTTGGTCTTCATGGCGCCGCTTGCTTGGTGGTGCCCCTTGCTTAGTGGTGTTGCAGACTCTGGGGCCTTTCAGAACAGGTGTATATATACTGAGATCATGTGACAGATCATGTGACACTTAGATTGCACACAGATGGACTTTATTTAACAAATTATGTGACTTCTGAAGGTAACTGGTTGCACCAGATCTTATTTAGGGACTTCATAGCAAAGGGGGTGAATACATATGCACGCACCACTTTTCCGTTATACATTTTTTTGAATTTTTTTAAACAAGGGTTTTTTTTCATTTCACTTCACCAATTTGGACTATTTTGTGTATGTCCATTACATGAAATCCAAATAAAAATAAATTTAAATTACAGGTTGTAATGCAACAAAATAGGAAAATGCTAAGGGGGATGAATACTTTTGCAAGGCACTGTATAAATATAGGACCAAATACTTAACTTTTTACTACCTTAATACACATAAGAGAATTTGTCCCAAACTTGCTCCCTAAAATGGGGGGACGATGTACAATAAGTGCTGTACTTTCTAAACGGTTCACTCGATATGGATGAAAACACCCTCAAATTAAAGGTGACAGTCTGCACTTTAACATCATAGTCATTGTTTGATCTCAAATCCAAACTTTTGGAGTATCCCAATAATTACGGAGGGCACTGTATATAAAATAAATCTAAGATGTTTTATTATCACATACACCAGATAGGTGCAGTGAAATGTGTTGTTTTACAGGGTTTCTAAGGAAATGGATCACATTTTTCTATGTAAATGTCACATTAAATCATGTTAGTGAGTGACAAAAGCAACAGCTTTAAAAGTTTTGGTCACACTTTATTTGGATAGTCCGGATAGTCCATCTGTAGATGCTCTACAGATGGTCATAATATCAAGTAACTATCTGTTGATAAGCAACTGCTTGCTAAGGTTACGGTTAGGTTTAGAATAAGAGTTAGGATAAGGGTTAAGATTAGGGTAAGGGTTAAGTTCATTGCAAACATTCACCTCTAATACATGGGTGAAAGACTACAATGTGGCCTTTAAGTTACCAAACCTCCAGAGAGAGAGAGAGAGAGAGAGAGAGAGAGAGAGAGAGAGAGAGAGAGAGAGAGAGAGAGAGTGAGAGAGATAAAAAGGGTGAGTGACCGCACAGCCAAGGACAGGCCAGGACAGAACAGAAACAGGTGGACTGGGGCAAATGGTGTACACTGCCTTTGACTGACATCTAAGCTAAACATGGAGTTCCATTACACTATGTTTCCCACGATACACCAAGGGATACATCCACATCCAGGCAAGCATTGTAACCATTCACTATCATCCCAATGACCCTTCTGCTTCTCCAGTCCAAACTCCAAACTCTGAACTCACCTTTGGAGTGAAAAGCTTCCTTGAGGTGAAGTAGGACGTCGGCAAACTTGCGCACGTCGTTGACCAGCTGCATGATGTAGTCTGGGTCGGTGGTGCCGGCAGAGGCAGGAGCATCCACACTGTCCAATCCAGAGCTGATGGAGTTCAGGGAGCTGCTCTTGGCTCCTCTGCCCCCCGTCCCCCAGATCCCTGATCCGGTACTCGCCGTGGTGCCCGTACTAGTGCCCATGCCCGTGCCAGCGGACAAGGGGAAGAAGTGGGAGTTGGCGGTGCGTGAGATGCCCAGCAATCGTTTGTTCCCTCCGCTGGTCCCACCTCCACCACCACTACCACTGCCACTGCTGCCTCCACCACTGCTCTGCCTCAACATCCCAACCGCAGCCAGCATGCCCTCCTGTCCAGGCCTGGTAGCCCCGGTAGCCCCCTGGCCTTGTACCTGTAGTCCTGCCTGGCTCTCTGCTCTGTATTGTTCAGATCCCACACTGTTCCAGAGCACGGATGGATGATCCTGTGCAGAGAGAGAGTGATATGTGTTTAGAAAGAAGAAGGTTCATGATTCATAAATAACATCCAATATCTACACTCTTAGAAAAAAAGGTGCTATCTAGAACCTAAAAATGTTATTCAGCTGTCCCCATACGAGAACACTTTAAAGAACACTTTTTGGTTCCATGTAGAACCCTTTCCACAGAGGGTTCTATGTGGAACCCAAAAGGGTTCTACCTGGAACCAAAAAGGGTTTTACCTTTAACCAAAAAGGTTTCTCCTATGGGGGACAGCCGAAGAACCCTTTTGGAACCCTTTTTTCTAAGAGTGTAGGCACCATGAATAGACTTTCATACTGCAGCTAAACATCATGTGATGAATTTTCTAACAACTAACCACTAATCAACAGCCACTGTCTGAGTAAAATACTTGACTCTCAAAACAGATAAACCAAACCTTATAAAAGAAATAGGAACATGCCTTTCAGAGATTTGTCAATGTTGCATTTGTAAAACTGAAGTCCACTGATGTAACACAAAAAGGGGCAATAGGACTGGATCTACACTGAACAAAAATATAAACGCAACATGTAAAGTGTTGGTCCCATGTTTCATGAGCTGAAATGAAAGATCCCAGAAATGTTCCATACGCACAAAAAGCTTATTTCTCTAAAATGATGTTTGTTTACATCCCTGTTAGTGAGCATTTCTCCTTTGCCAAGCTAATCCATTCACCTGACAGGTGTGGTATATCAAGAAGCTGATTAAATAGCATGATCATTACACAGGTGCACCTTGGCTGGGGACAATAAAAGGTCACTCTAAAATGTGTAGTTTTGTCACACAACACAATGCCACAGATGTCTCAAGTTTTGAGGGAGCGCGCAATTGTCATGCTGACTGCAGGAATGTACACCAAAGCTGTTTCCAGATAATTGTATGCTCATTTTTCTACCATAAGCAGCCTCCAACGCAGTACGTCCAACCAGTTTCACAACCGCAGACCACGTACGTGTATGGCGTTGTGTGGGCGAGCGGTTTGCTGATGTCAACGTTGGGAACAGAGTGCCCCATGGTGGTGGTGGGGTTATGGTATGGGCAGCCATTAGCTACGGACAACAAACACAATTGCATTTTATCGATGGCAATTTGAAAGCACAGAGATACCGTGACGAGATCCTGAGGCACATTGTCGTGCCATTAATCCACCACCGTCACCTCATGTTTCAGCATGATAATGCACAGCCCCATGTCGCAAGGAAAATGTCCCAGTTCTTCCATGGCCTGCATACTCACCAGACATGTCACCCATTGAGCATGTTTGGGATGCTCTGGATCGAAGTGTACCACAGCGTGTTCCAGTTTCCGCCAATATCCAGCAACTTTGCACAGCCATTGAAGAGTAGTATGACAACATTCCACAGGCCACAATCAACAGCCTGATCAACTCTATGCGAAGGAGATGTGTCACGCTGCATGAGGCAAATGGTGGTCAACCAGATACTGACTGGTTTTCTGATCCATGCCCCTACTTTTTTTTTTTTAAGGTATCTGTGACCAACAGATGCTTATCTATATTCGCAGTCATGTGAAATCCATAGATCAGGTCCTAATTTATTTATTTCAACTGACTGATTTCCTTATATAAACTGTACCTCAGCAAAATCTTTGAAATTGTTGCATGATGAGTTTATCTTTGTATTCAGTATAATTTGATTGAATGTGGCCTCCTCTAGCTCAATTGGTAGAGCATGGCGCTTGCAACGCAAGGGTTGTGGGTTCGATTCCCACGGGGGGCCAGTGTGAAAAAATTTATGCACTCACTAACTGTAAGTCGCTCTGGATAAGAGCGTCTGCTAAATGACTAAAATGTCAATGTAAATGTGCTCGGTAACAAGGCAACCAGGCTCTTTCAGAGGCCCTGTCTGACTGAGTCTGACTGGGGTCCGAGGCATAATGAGTGCTAGAGTGGCCCTCTTATATTTGGGTGGAGAAAAAAGGGAAGACAAATGAATGCAGACCTAGCTAGCAGCACTCCCTATCACCATCTCAACATCACATCTCACTATTGTGGTGGTGGCTTATTGGGGCTCCTCACACTCTTCTTTGCCAAACATTAATTTTACAGGAGACCAGAGAGAACACACACACAAACATGCACATAACCACCAGACATGTATCCCCCTCAATTGTGTAGTATAGTATAGTATAGAATACTATACTATACTACATTTACATTTACATTTTAGTCATTTAGCAGACGCTCTTATCCAGAGCGACTTACAGTTAGTGAATACATATTTTTTTATACTGGCCCCCCGTGGGAATCTGTAGTATCCCTCAGTCATGTAGTGCATGATTAGCCTACAGTATAAGTCATTTCTAAAGAATCTGCAAATTACTGAATCACTCTCTGGAGTTAAAGACTAAACTAACCGGGAGGTATGGGGGCACAGCTTGTAGTAGGAATCCCATTAGGGACCGTTTACTGGTCATCTCCATATCCAACTGTGACCACCACATGTTGGATAGAAAGACCCCGGTGCTTACGCTACTGGATTAACCTAAACCGACCTGGATTTAGTTTTGATTTAGTTTAGCCTAAACATTGGGAACCATTATTATTAGACTTTACAAATCCCAAATCAGGATGTTATTTATCAAGAAAAAAAAACATCATATAGATGATCATATAACTAAGTTATATGCAAATGACAACATTAGGATTTTACAGTTTGTTTCTAAATAAATAACGGCTTAAATATTGAATAATACTTAATTAAATTGATACATTATAGTTAAGGGAGCATTGTATTGAATTTGCATGTGTTATTGCAGTATTATGAACAAGTTTGTATGTATTATAAACCGTTTTCTCATAGTTATAAGTGGACAACATTTTACACACTTTCTCATACCCCTGGATCTTTTCATCCAAATTATCTGACCAGCTAAAAAGTTCAGAAGTTTCTGCACCTTGTAGCCAAAAGCAGTGTTGTGGAAGCTACTCTGAAAATATAGTTGACCAAGCTACCAATTACTTCACACTGGAAGACGTTAAGCTACACTAAAGCTGCCCTTAAGAAAAAATATAGTTTACTTAACGAAAGTTACTTAGAAAAAGTAGTTCATAGGCCTACATCCAAACTAAATCTGAAATGTCATAGACTACAAATTGCAAGAACAGATCATGTGTAACTTGGCCTATTAAACACAAACAACGTTGTTTCAAGTGAGAATTGGACAGGTCTTATGCCGAAAAGAAAGGACATTATTGCCTACTTAACCCATATTTTCTCTTCTTTTTGCAAAAAAAAGTACTATGTAGTTCCAGTAGTTAGCTACACTGTTTATTTTATTTTATTTGTTTTATATTTTATAGTTAGATACACTGTTACAAATTATGGCACAACAAATAATTAACTACTGAAAACACTACCAAGATTTGAATTTAGTTAAACTACCAAAAAGCTACTGCAAAATGTAGTTAAATTACTAGTTGAACTGTAGTTCACTACTCTCCAGCACTGGCCAAAAGTTATTCCATTGCTGAGATTACACGCATTTTATTATGTTTTGTTCTTTGTATTTTGTACAATATCTAACCAAAATAACATAGTTTTCTCCCTATAGAAGTAATAACTTCTTCACATCTCTAGGTGCCTATATGGATGCAATGGTTCACTCAATCTAAAAATTCTAGCTGCCACATAGAACAGTCTTTCATCAAATGCAGCAACTCACTCACCTGCTGTACAGTCCTGAAACATTGCACCTTCAAAAATCCCCGTTATCGTAGATGACAGTATCCAGTTGTAGGTTATGTCTTTCTTTCCTAAACATCTGTGAATGACCCTCTACTATAGTCTCCGAAATTGGAATTTTGGGACCGCCGCAGCTCAGCTCAAGCTCAGGCACGAATTTCCTCCTCCTCTCCTCACGTGATACAGTAGGTAGGCTAACTTGTGATTGGTTGTTCTAGGCGTCTCGTCAAGAAGAGGTTTGGGTCCCCTGCCCCTAACAACAGGTGTCCTATGTTTTGATGTGTCCTGTACTCAACCTGTAATCTTGCGGGTTTATGTCAATTGGTATCGTCTGACTCAAACTGAACGATAGGCTTGGAGGGAGATAGATGCGTTGTTGAATTTCCCCCAATAAAAACAAACATGTGTAGCCTATATATATATATATATATATATATATATATATATATATATATATATATATATATATATATATATATACTGCAATAGGCCTATATGGTGATTTGCATTATTCAGTTAAACGCTTTAGGGCTACAATAAAATGGTTGTATGAGTTGGCTACATTTAATGTCCATCCCGACCAGCTAAAATAAGAATTGAAGAAGACTAGGCTACAGTATGTATAAGAGTATGGGCTTGGTCTTGTCAGTATTTCTACATACTCAGTGGCTGCCACCTTGTGAGCAGAACAGTTAAAATATTGGATGAGTTTTTTCTGACCCAATAAATTCCATAGCCCTTTAATCCACCCAGTGGGAGAAGTGTGCTAACGCACTGCATTCATATAGTCGGAATAACAACCTATTGATAGTATGATAATAATTTCACTAATTGAGAAAATAATTGTTTACTTTTAAATACGTGACATGCGCACTGAAATTTGGATCCACTCCATTCTTATCCCCTCATGTTGGTGCCAAACTCAGACTGTAAATGTTTGCTGTTTGTTTATGTTGTTAGCGTTTTGAAACATGATATTCCTACTATTAGACATCTTCCACATTTATAGGTATATAAAAGATCACACACATTGGTAAAATGTTAATACTGTTTATTACAGTTTAAAGTTAGTCTACATATCGCTGGCTGGATATTTTACCGTTATTTTATCCGGGAGTCATACTGCGACCAAGGTCTCTTTTACAGATGAGCCCTGAATTACATAAATTACAGAAAATACACAAATCAAAATATAAATACAAAATGCAAACAGAAAGAAAGACATGGTCATAAAATAAACACATTCATCAGTAATAAGGTCCTCAATTAGTTTTCTGAATTGCCCCACAAGCACCAGAACATCAGATTTAAGAACATTTTGAAGATTGTTCCACAAATAAGGTGCAAGAAAACTAAAAGCTGATTTACCTAACTCAGTAGAGACAAAAGGAATTTCCAGAGTTAGCCATCCCTGACACCGGGTGTGGTATGTCTAAAGTTTAGTAATGATGTTAGGTACAGTGGGACTTTTTGTAAAAGGGCTTTTTAAATGAAAACATAGCAATGTATCAACCTACATGACATCAAAGAGGGCCAACCAACTTTCTGGTAGAGAATGCAGTGATGAGTACTAAATTGTCTCCCGTAATAAAGCGCAGTGCGCTATGATAAACTGCATCTAACGGCTTTAATGAAGTGGCAGCTGTGTTCATATAAATGATGACGTCATAGTCTAGGACCGATAGGAACCTCAACTGAATAATTTGCTTTCTACTATTTAGCGAGAGGCAGGACCTACCACCATCAGCACCTGAACCCTGCCTGACAAGACTGTATACATTAAAGGTAGACTCAGCGAAATGACGTTACCACAAGTAGCACCGCAGATACTGTGCTACAGCGAAGATGCAAGACTTTGATCTAGAACAGTCACCCACTATCTGCGCATGTGCACGGGTTCGCTTCACACTGTTCACAACGGAGAAGTTGAGCCTCACGTTTCAACGCTCTTAATTGTTGCGGAAATTGACCCACTATGCTGTTTACTTTCCGTATCTATGTTATATCGCTGAGTCTACCTTTAAAATCCTTATGCCACTTTACTCCCCCCTCTCCCAGACACCAGGTTGGACCATTTTAGCGAACAAGATGGCAGATACGCGAGTGAACAACCAGTGGTGGAAAAAGTACCCAATTCTCATGCTTGAGTAAAAGTAAAGATACCTTAATAGAAAATGACTCGGGTACAAGTGAAAGTCACCCAGTAAAATACAACTTGAGTAAAAGTCTAAAAATATTTGGTTTTAAATATACTTAAGTACCAAAAGTAAATGTAATTGCTAAAATATACTTAAGTATCAAAAGTAAAAGTATAAATAATTTCTAATTCCTTATATTAAGCAAACCAGATGGCACCATTTTCTTGTTTTTTTAATTTACAGATAGCTAGTGGCACACTCCAACACTCAGACATAATTTACAAAATAAGCATGTGTGTTTAGTAAGTCCCCCAGATAAGAGGCAGTAGGGATGACCAGGATGTTCTTTTGATAAGTGTGTGAATTGGACCATTTTCCTGTCCTGCTAAGCATTCAAAATGTAACGAGTACTTTTGGGTGTCAGGGAAAATGTATGGAGTAAAAAGTACATTATTTTCTTTAGGAATGTAGTGAAGTAAAAGTAAAAGTAGTCCAAAATATAAATAGTAACGTAATGTACAGATACCGCAAAAAACTACTTAAGTAGTAATTTTAAGTATTTTTACTTAAGTACTTTACACCACTGTGAACAACATGCACAACTCCGATATAAAGTAGTTTTCAAAGTTGCCGAAATGCCACGTATCCACTTATATCAGCGCATTCGTGCCAACCTAACCATTATAAAACTATTAGATCAAATAAGCTTCACGTAGCAAATTAGCTATTACAATTTTCGTTAACCAAATTTGACACTCTCTCATTGACCTCCATACAAAAATTCCTTATTTCCGTGGACACATTTTGGACGGAGTAAACCCTCTCGCTTCACCTCCTCTGGGATAGACAGTATAGCCACTACCTAGCATGTTAGTCGATGCTCACGAGGGAGAATGGTGGAAGCAGATACTGAGTTTGAATCTGATGGCGCTAGCAAAGATGAGCGTGAGAATGAAGGTGATGAGAATACTAGATAGACTACGGGAGCTAAAGGACAGATAAAGGGAGCTAAAATCACAGTTAAATCTTGGTCTAGTAAGCATACTGCTCATGGCGCAACTAGGCCTACTTCACAGTTAAAGTAGTAGGAGTGTGGTTTGAGGATAAGAAGATGTACCTGGGAGATCAGTTTGATGTTGCCAAGATGGTGAAGAAAGTGTTGGGTACTGTGGAATCTGTGAGGGTGAATCTGTTTTTTTGTGTATCGGCAGAACAAAAGGAGCACACGTTGTACCTCACCAGAATCAAGGAGAAAGAGGTGACTGCCTTCGATTTTCGGAGCAGGGCACCAATCAATGGCGTGATTTCTGGAGTCTCTGTGGAAGTTGGGGTTGAGAAGATGAAAATTCCTGGAGTAGTTGAGGCTTGACGATTGACGCGTATGTTCAATGGAAAGAAGATAGCGAGAACGTGTTACTGTTTTTTGATGAAGAGTCTCTCCCTACATGTGTCAAGATGGGATATATGAGTTACCCTGTGAGGGCATTTGTCCCCAGCTGACTGCAGTGTTCCAACTGCAATGCATTTGGGCATATGTCAAGTGTTTGCAAAGAGTGTTACTTGAGTGATTATTTTGCTGCGGAAGATGATGACATTGAATGTTGCAATTGTGGTGGGAAGCATGCACATGAGTTCCCTGAATGTCCTATAAGGGTGAAAGATGCAGAGATAGCTAGCATAAGAGCTGTTCAGCGTGTCTCCTATGCCGAGCCAACTAGAAAAGTTAAAGAATATTCTAGTAGTTCTGTTGCCGTGGAGACACCGCAGTCCAGTGCTGTGGGTGCCGTTCGCAAGGTGCAGGACCCAGATACTCTTGTCTTGAAGAAAGTACATTTTGGGGAAATTATTGCTATGGTGAGAAACCACAGTGCAGGAGTGGATAAGAACTCAAGAAAGATCAATATCATCGTATCTGCAGCTGAACGCTTCTTGTGAATGAAGGACCTAATGGGTGAGGAGCTGCATTGTGTATTGACTGCAGCAGCAGTTCCATCCTCTCAGGTCACTGGAACTTAGTAGGGCTCTGAGTGTATTTTGAAGGACTGAGGGTTTTTTGTTTTTGTTTTGTATTTTGTTTTCGGATGTTTGAGTGGATTTAAAGTTTTAGTTTATTGCCCCTCTTTTTTATTTCCCACATCCAATAGTGGGCAGCAATGCACCGTTTCTGGTGTAGTCCGCCCTAAAACCAGTTTTGCCAATTTAGCGACTTTGTCGCTAGATTTATCAAGTTTTCAAGATTTGTCAAGTTTTCAGAGCCCTCCAGCAACTTTTATTGGTAAAAGAGCATACAGTGTAGCTACTTTATAAGGCTGCCATAGCGACTTTGGGTTGATTTAGCAACTTCTCTGTTTGTGTGTGTGTGCCCGCTTGGCTGAGCTCTGCTGGTCTACTCAGTGGCTCCGCCTCCGCCTGCTGCTGCTTGTGTGTGCACATGTCACTTTCGACCCTTCCCCCACCTCTCTCCTCTCTCCGCTCTCTCCCCCGCCTCTCTCCTCTCTCCGCTCTCTCCCCCACCTCTCTCCTCTCTCCGCTCTCTCCCCCACCTCTCTCCTCTCTCCGCTCTCTCCCCCACCTCTCTCCTCTCTCTCCCTCGCCTCTCTCCTCTCTCTGCTCTCTCCCCCACCTCTCTCCTCTCTCTGCTCTCTCCCCCACCTCTCTCCTCTCTCCTCTCTCCGCTCTCTCCCCCACCTCTCTCCTCTCTCCGCTCTCTCCCCCACCTCTCTCCGCTCTCTCCCTCGCCTCTCTCCTCTCTCCGCTCTCTCCCCCACCTCTCTCCTCTCTCCGCTCTCTCCCCCACCTCTATCCAAGCGTCACATCTGGAGGAAACCTGGCACCATGCCTACGGTGAAGCATGGTGGTGGCAGCATCATGCTGTTGGGATGTTTTTCAGCGGCAGGGACTGGGAGACTAGTCAGGGAAAGATGTGCCTTTAGATTTCGAGAAAATTAACAACTAAGAATGTTTCACTTCACTCATTAACTTCTCATTTGACATTTTAGTCATTTAGCAGACGCTCTTATGCAGAGCGATTTACAGTTAGTGCATTCATCTTAAGATAGCTAGGTGGGACAACCGCATATCACAGGCATAGAAAGTACATTTTTCCTCAACAACGTAGCTATCAGTAGTCAGAGCTAGAAGTGGGGTGGGGTGGTCAAGTGCAAGAGCTGGTTAAGTGTAATTTATTTATTTAATTGGGGGGGGGGGGTTGAGGTAAGGAAGAGGATTATTTAAGAGACTGTTTGAAGAGGTAGGGTTTCAGATGTTTTCGGAACATGGGCAGGGACTCTGCTGTCCTAGCTTCAGGGGGAAGCTGGTTCCACCATTGGGGTGCCAGGACAGAGAAAAGCTTCGACTGGGCTGAGTGGAAGCTGCCCTCCCGTAGGGGTGGGAGGGCCAAGAGACCTGAGGTGGCAGAATGGAGTGCTTCTCTAACCCCAAACTGTCACGAGTTACAAAGCCAGAACCCAGAAGCAGACCAGGACAAGGTAAGTTGAAACGAAGGTGAGTGTTTATTTACAAATTCAAGAGTGATGCTGAATAATCCAGGGAACAGAGCGGGCGGCGTTGATTAGTTGTTGGGGGTGCAGTGGTTGATCCAATCATGGCTCGGCAGCCGCCGACCACCAGGCAGAGGTTGGATGAAGGTTCCGGACGAGTGACTGCAGATGGAACAAAACGGAGGTAAGTAAACAACAAACCAACAAGGTGCAAAACAACAAAAACTAACGCTAGAAGCTCTAAGACTGATACTCTGGTAAACCTACTGTTCATGGCTAACGATCCGGCAGGGAATGGATGTTAGGCCAGAGCCTAAGAAGGGTGATGATCAGGACCAGGTGTGCAGATTGCTGATGGGATGCAGGTGCGGAAATCAAGAGAGCTCCCCGGAGCGTTCCAGAACCCTCGGGAAACTGGAGATCCCGAGCAGAAAAACTAGTCCACAGACAGGACCCGACTCAGACTGCCGGGATCGTTACAGTACCCCCCCTCCGACGAACGCCACCGGGCGGACTCCCCGGAGCGCCAGGATGGAGGCGGTAGAAGTCACGGATGAGGTCAGCATCTAGGATCTGTCGCCGCGGAATCCAACTCCTCTCTTCAGGACCATACCCCTCCCAGTCCACGAGATACTGGAAACCCCGGCCCCGCCGTCTGGAATCCATGATGCGTCGCACCGTGTAGGCAGGACCACCTCCGATCATCCGAGGAGGAGGAGGAGGAGGCGGAGGAGGCAACAGAGGACTGAGGAAAACAGGCTTGAGGCAGGAGACATGAAAGGTGGGATGGACTCTGAGCGTCCTCGGGAGTTTGAGTCGAACTGCCACCGGATTGATCACCTTCTCCACCACAAACGGACCAATGAACTTCGGTAACAACTTCCTAGACTCAGTCCGTAAAGGAAGATCCCGTGTGGCCAACCAGACCCTATCTCCGATGGTGTAGGTGGGAGCGGGGATCCGGCGACGATTCGCCTGGAGCTGATACCGGTCCGAAACTCTAAGGAGTGCCTTTCTGGCCCGATGCCAGGTCCGGTGGCAACGACGAATATGGGCCTGAACAGAAGGCACTGAGAGCTCCTTCTCCTGAGAAGGGAACAAGGGAGGTTGGTAGCCATACAGGCACTGGAAGGGAGACATCCCAGTGGCAGATGTAGGGAGAGTATTGTGGGCATACTCAACCCAAGGCAACTGAGAGACCCAGGAGGTGGGGTTGGCAGAGGCCAGGCAGCGTAGCGTGGATTCCATCTTCTGGTTGGCTCTCTCCGCCTGACCATTAGATTGGGGGTGAAAACCAGATGTGAGACTGACTGTAGCTCCAATGGCCAAACAGAAGGACTTCCAGACAGCAGAGGTAAACTGAGGGCCACGGTCGGAAACGATATCACTGGGCAACCCGTGGACCCTGAAAACCTCCCTAACCAGGATCTCGGACGTCTCCGAGGCAGAGGGAAGCTTGGCAATTGGCACAAAGTGGGCGAACTTGCTGAATCTGTCCACGATAGTCAGAACGACCGTGTTCCCCTCAGAAGCGGGCAACCCAGTGACAAAGTCCAGGGCCAGATGCGACCATGGTCGCGGGGAATAGGAAGGGGGGTGAAGTAGTCCAGAGCTGGGCCGATTGGTACCCTTATTCTGCGCACACACTGGACAGGCAGCAACATAACCCCGAGTATCCTCGGCCATGGCAGGCCACCAAAAACGTCTGCGAAGAAACGCCATCGTCCGAGCCACGCCAGGGTGACAAGCCATCTTGCTGGCGTGGGACCATTTGAGGACCGCAGGACGAACCGACTCAGGCACAAACAACCGACCGGGTGGACCGTTACCGGGACCGGGCTGCGTCCGAAGAGCCGCCATCACCTCCTCCTCAATCTTCCACCTAACAGCTCCCACGACGCAGTTCCGGGGAGAATTGTCTCGGTCTTGGACCCACTCTCCTCCGTCTTGGAGAACATCCGAGACAAGGCGTCCGCCTTGCCGTTCTTAGATCCAGGTCGGAACGTCAGGGAAAAATTGAATCGTCCGAAAAACAACGACCACCTGGCCTGGACGGGAGTTGAGACGTCTAGCCGATTGCACGTAAGCAAGATTCTTGTGGTCAGTCCAGACAATAAACGGTTGCTCCGCCCCCTCCAACCAGTGGCGCCACTCCTCCAAGGCAAGTTTCACCGCGAGAAGCTCCCGGTTACCCACATCGTAATTCCTCTCCGCAGGCGAAAGGCGACGAGAGTAGTAGGCGCAGGGATGGAGTTTACTGTCCGTGGAGCATCGCTGCGACAGGATGGCGCCAACTCCCACATCAGACGCGTCCACTTCAACGGCGAACTGACGGGCCGTGTCCGGTTGAGAGAGAATCGGTGCGTTGGTGAATCGCCTCTTCAAATCCAGAAACGCTCGATCCGCCTCCGGATTCCACTTGAAGCTCCTGATACTGGAAGTCAAGGCAGTTAACGGAGCGGCCACACGGCTGTAATCCCGGATGAATCTGCGGTAGAAATTCGCAAACCCCAAAAATCTCTGGAGCTGCAATCTCGTACCGGGCTGGGCCCATTCCAGAACCGCTCTAACCTTCTCCTGGTCCATCCTAATCTCTCCCCTGGAGATGATGTACCCGAGAAAGGATGTCGTGTGGGCGTGAAACTCGCACTTCTCGGCCTTCACGAACAGGCGATTCTCCAACAATCGCTGCAGAACCTGCCGGACATGCTGGACGTGGTCGGAAGGTTCCTTCGAGAAGATCAGAATGTCATCCAGGTAAACAAACACAAAGAGACCGATCATATCTCTCAGGACGTCGTTCACCATACTCTGGAATACCGCTGGAGCATTGGTCAGTCCAAACGGCATCACCTGATACTCGAAGTGACCCATCGGTGTATTGAAACCCGTCAACCACTCGTCTCCCTCTCTGATCCGGACCATGTGATACGCATTGCGTAGGTCTAGCTTGGTGAACACCGTAGCACCCTGTAAGGAGTCGAAGGCAGAACTCATCAAGGGCAGGGGATACTTGTTCTTGACCGTGATGTCATTCAACCCCCGATAATCAATACACGGTCGAAGAGAGCCATCCTTCTTACCCACAAAGAAGAATCCTGCCCCCAGGGGTGATGACGAGGGACGAACGAGACCAGCAGCTAGGGACTCCTTGATGTAGGTCTCCAAAGCCTCACGTTCAGGGCGGGAGATACTGTATAACCTTCCCTTGGGGTAGACAGCTCCAGGGAACAGGTTGATGGCACAATCATATGGTCGGTGGGGAGGGAGTGACAGAGCCTTCTGCTTACTGAACACTTCCCCCAAATTGTGATATGTCTCGGGAACCAGGGACAAATCTGGGGGTTTAGCCTCAATCACCTGACTGGGAACCGAATGGGGACAGGCAGTCTTGAGACAGTTAGCATGACAATCAAGGCTCCAACTCGTTACCTTGCCCGTCACCCAATCGAACGTGGGATTGTGTTCCTTCAGCCAGGGGTATCCAAGGACCAGAGGAACATGGGAAGACGGCAGAATGAAGAATGAAATCATCTCCGAATGATTCCCCGACAACAGCATCTTAACCGGTTCAGTCCTCATCGTGATACGTGCCAGACTACTGCCATTCAGAGTGGTCGCTTCAATGGCTTCCGGCAATTGCTCCTTGGAAAGCCCCAGCTGTTCCACCAACTCGGCATCAAGAAAGCTTCCATCGGCACCTGAATCGATAAAAGCGTTAATCGCTAAGCTCTGATTCCTGTTCACAAGGGTAGCCGGGAAACGGGGTCTGACAGAGGTACTGAGAGGTTGAAACTGGCTCGCTAAAAGTCCTCCCAACTTTAGCGAGCCGGGCAGTTTGACGACCGCCGGGAACAAGTGGAGATGTAATGTCCCGAGCTACCACAGTAGAGGCAGCAGTTGGTCTTACGTCTATGTTGACGCTCCTCCTTGGTTAACCCGTGCCGCCCCACTTGCATGGGTTCAGAATCGGGAGAGAGGACCTCTCCACTAATCCTTTGTGGTGGAGAATGATCGACGTGTTCTGGTCCACCACCCGACCCGACTGGGAACTGAGAAGCTGATCGATTGGACGGACCCCATTGCTTCTCCTCCTTCGCTCTCGGACTCGATTATCCACCCGAATAGACAAGGCTACCAAGCTGTCCAGGTCACTAGGCTCCGGATAGGAGATCAACTCATCCTTGAGCTGCTCCGACAGACCCTGGTAAAAGGCCGCTTGCAGAGACTCCTCATTCCACCCACTCTCCACAGCCAACGTCTTGAACTCGATCACGAAGTCGGCCACGCTGCGAGTTCCTTGGTGAAGCGAAAACAGGCGCCTAGCTGCGTCCCTCCCTCGGACGGAATGGTCGAAAAGCTTCCTCATCTCGGCCGTGAACCCCTGGTATGAAGCCATGCAGGGGTCTTGTCGTTCCCAAACGGCTGAAGCCCACTCTAGCGCTCGACCACGCAGCAACTCAATCACAAAGGCTATCCTAGCCTTGTCTGTGGCATAAGAGTAGGGCTGTAGATCGAACACTAACCCACACTGCATAAGGAAAGAACGGCATCCTCCCAGCTCCCCCTCATATTTATCCGGCGTCGGAACCTTGGGCTCACGGAAGGACACCGCTCCAGACGCGGCAGGCGAGATGGGTGAAACCGGTAGTGGATCCTCCACCGGAAACTTGCGCTGGTTCTGGACCTCCGTCAGACCGGTAGAAAGGTTCCGAACTGCCAACGCGATCTCCTGTAGCTCCGTGCTATGATGGCCCAACATCTTCTCCTGATGGGTAATGGCATGGCGAACAGAGTCCAGGTCCGCTGGGTTCATTACTGGCCGGATCGTTCTGTCACGAGTTACAAAGCCAGAACCCAGAAGCAGACCAGGACAAGGTAAGTTGAAACGAAGGTGAGTGTTTATTTACAAATTCAAGAGTGATGCTGAATAATCCAGGGAACAGAGCGGGCGGCGTTGATTAGTTGTTGGGGGGTGCAGTGGTTGATCCAATCATGGCTCGGCAGCCGCCGACCACCAGGCAGAGGTTGGATGAAGGTTCCGGACGAGTGACTGCAGATGGAACAAAACGGAGGTAAGTAAACAACAAACCAACAAGGTGCAAAACAACAAAAACTAACGCTAGAAGCTCTAAGACTGATACTCTGGTAAACCTACTGTTCATGGCTAACGATCCGGCAGGGAATGGATGTTAGGCCAGAGCCTAAGAAGGGTGATGATCAGGACCAGGTGTGCAGATTGCTGATGGGATGCAGGTGCGGAAATCAAGAGAGCTCCCCGGAGCGTTCCAGAACCCTCGGGAAACTGGAGATCCCGAGCAGAAAAACTAGTCCACAGACAGGACCCGACTCAGACTGCCGGGATCGTTACACAAACCCCGGCCTGGTCTGCTTCCGACCTTCCTGGAAGTCTTGCGATGTTGCGCTTCTGGGTTTAGAAACTGTGACTGTGTCCCCTTTTCTCAGCGGAGGGAGGGAGAGTGGAGGGACGGTGATTCAGGTGAGGCCCGGTGCTCCCTCCCTCCCCTCAGACTGATCATAAGTGACTTGTTCTCAACTGGCTTACCTGGTTAAATAAAGGTGAAATAAAAAAAATAAAAAAATAAAATAAGATGAAGGCCATCAGTCCAGTAAAAAATTTAATAAAAAATATCCCGCTCACTCAGCTGTTCCTCACAAGTAATACAACAAATGATCTAATACCAGTGTGATCATATACCTACATTTTTTAAATATAATTTTGAAATGGTCTGAGAAGAACAACATTGGCAGGGCAATTCAAGCATAGCCAAAATGCAGTGATAATGTATTGGGCCTATAGCCTACTGCACAAACCTAATTGCTGCAGAACTGTTTTAAGTGGTTAATGTTGCATAGGCTTACCTTTTTAAGTCATGTTAGAAAAAAATCTTGGCTTGCATTTTGACTCAGAAAAGGTTGGTGACCACTGCCCTACATACTGGTCTTGACAAGAAGAAGAAAAAAAACAGTCAGGGGAGGTTCTCTTCTGCACTGTTCAACCAATCCAGTAAATGTGGAGGAGGAGTTAAGATGGAGTGTTACCACAGAGTTTGTAAACCCAGAGGCGCAACATCTTGAGACTTCTGTCAATGCTTGTGAAACAGACCAAACAGACTAGGCCGGGGGTTTGGGGTTTGAGAAGAATGAGAGAAGTGAAAAATTCTTCCTTAGTTGTTAATTTTCTTGAAATCTAAAGGCATAACCTAGAGTTGAGCCAATGTCTTTAAGCTGCAATATGTAATTATTTGGGTGAACTGACAAAGTTCACATAGAATGTGAGTTATAGATCTGTTATTCTCATTGAAAGCAAGTCTAAGAAGTGGTAGATCTGTTCTATGTGTGCTATTTCTATGCTTCCCGTTTTTAAGTTTTGTTTTTGGGTCTTTTGCTTTTGCTTTCAGTTTTATACACCTGCTTCAAACAGCTGAAAATACAATATTTTGGGTTATGGAAACGATATTTCACAGCGGTTTAGATGGTACAATGATTCTTTACACTATACTTGTTTGTTTTGTCACATAAACTGAAATTAGGCTAACTATTTGAATTTTAGCAACCAGGAAATGGCGGAGAGATTTCTGCTTAGTGTATCTCTAAGTAGTTGAACATGTTATTACTATAACCTAGTGAAAGTGACAAACTGACACGTTTTTATTTTAGTCAAAAACTGCTTTATATCGAACGAGTGCCTTTGATTTGACGTCCTGGACATGCACAGTTTGGCCCCAGAGCGAGATGACTGTTAGACCCCATTATGTGTTTCTACTTCACCTTAGCTAGCCAATGTCACCATGACATCGCCTATAAGTGTGATCTGGGATTTCTATTAGAGAAGCAGTTTTAGCCTATCTTCATACAATTTGTAAGTTGCTCTGGATAAGAGCATCTGCTAAATGACGTAAATGTAATACTGTGCTGTCTTTTGGTGTCACCTTGTTAATATCCAAAAGTGGAAGTGCGTCACAGGCTCTCTTTCCATTTCCCCTGAAAACCGGAACATCCGGTTGTTGGGGACTCGGCAGAGAGGCTACAAATGGAGCAACCAACAGGTACTTTTCTTGAAATATAGTTGGCAACACTGCGGCTCACCTGGTACTTTAGGAAACATGGCGGCCGTCAGTAAATACCTGACAGCTAAAAACTCCTCGATAGCTGGGGGAGTCCTACTCGTTTTATGCATCCTGAAGCAAAGAAGAAGAAGAGGTGGCAAATCAAGCGGGTATGTTGCTGAAGAAATTATATAATCGAATCTCTGTTGTACTTTAATTGTTCGTAGCTAGAGCGCACATGCCATCGGTTCTTGACCGAGGTAAAAGTAGTTATTGGATATTTATCTTGTCAATAGCTATTGAACCAAGTATGCCATGACTATGAAAATGTTATATTCTGAATCAGGGGTGGATGGAGAACATTCCAGTCTTTTTTACTTATTTTGTTGAATTTTTTTTATTTTTATAATACGATTCCGGATTATCCACTGTTTTTTTTTGTAGTTGAAATGTAAAAAGAAATTGGATGAGATTTTAAATTTTTTTGGGATTATTTATATATTTTTTGGGGTGGCTTTCAATCTTCAATAGCTCTCTGGTTCTAAATGTTGATTTGCAGGTGGACCTAATCACTGCATGTGGTGTTGCAGCCATGAATGGGTCTGTCCATTAATCACTCTCCTCATCCCACCCCAACAACCTGCTCTTTAACAGAAAGAGACAATCCCAAAAGCAGTTAGTTATTTTTAGAAAAAATTTCAAACAGAAATTATGTGGATTGTTCTCCATCCTCCCCTGTTCAGAATATATCATTTTCATAGTAATGGCATGCTTTGTGTAAGAGCAATTGAAGATTGAAGTCAGAATATCTAATATAAAACTAATTTTACCTTGGTGGGTTCTTGTATCACAGTACTTGTGGCCAGCAATTGAAGTTAGACAGATGTCTAGAATGTCCAATTTGACAGGTGTAAAGTCTTAAATCTGAAGGTCAGTGTGATATATTGCAGTTATCCATAAGAGACAGGGGTTGATGCATGTCGTAGCAGTAATTATGTGTTATTATATCTCTGATGTAAGTCTCCATTCTCATTTGCAAACAATAGAAGTCTTTATAACCCGGGTCAGCAGGATAATTGGGGCAAATGTTGCTATATTTGGCAACAAAGTAACAAAGACACCACTGTCAGTTTTCACGCACAATACAATGTTGCTTATTAGCATCTTGCTGCCTGTTGGTATAATTGAAGTTAATTGGACAGTTACAAATTGCTAATTAAGTTCAGGTTAAATGCTGTGTCAAGACTCCATGTGACCTTAGTTTAGCCTACACGCCATACACTTGGTTTATGATGATCATGATGAAACTAATGTTACCTTGGTACGGTGTTGCTATCCTGATGTTCAACATGTGTCTGTTGAAACATTGTATCTGACTCTATGTCCTTTACAGTAAAAAAGGGGGCTCAGAACTGGTGTTGAGCAATGAAGTAAGTATGTAAGCGCATCAACAAATGTATAATGTGTCAAACTACATGTCATTGTCACATTTGTCCCTTAACTGCTTTGCCTCTATTATTTGTGCAGGACAAAGCAGCTAAGAAAGATCGGGCGGCAGTGGACTATGTCTTCTTCCTCAGAATCAGCAAGATCATCCGTATCATGGTGCCTCGATGGTTCTGCAAAGAGGTGAGCCTTGTGGTTGGGTTGTTATTGTGTTACAGAAAATATGGTCAACAATTGCACATATTGAGCAAAAACAAGATCTTAGTAGTTCCCAATGGCATATTATAAGTCCGTTATTATGTCATCTGAATAATAATATTAAGTGGATGTCAATGTCTAGGTCCATAAGTTATGTTCTGTTGTGTCATATCATGATAAGCGTTGAACCTTGAAGTAATTAATCTCTGAGGGAACAGGCGATATCCTTGTCTTGTACAGATGGATCTGTGTTCCTTCATTGCATCACTTTCACGCCACAATTTATCTCTTCCTCTATGCATGCGTCTCAACATTTACATTGACATTTTAGTCATTTAGCAGACGCTCTTATCCAGAGCGACTTACAGTTAGTGAGTGCATACATTTTCATACTTGTTCTACAATATTGTCTAAACTTGTGTGTTCTACAAACCCATGGAGCCTAGATATTGACTTTGTATACTGATCAGTTTGTTTGATAAGCCAAGGTCGCGATGACATGAAATCTGTTGGGTGTATCAGAGTTTATCCTCTATTGAACTGAATGAACTCTAATATGATGAAAATACTGGTCATGCTGTTAGTTAAGGACAGACCTATTCTACATTTCAACTGCCATGTTTTACTCATTCATCTTTTTTATTAGTTTACACACATTATTTACAATACAACATGACCTTGATTTGTTTAAGAGCTATCCATTGTATTGTTTAATCTGAGGGATTTGCTCATCTGGTGTTGTCTGTTCCCTACCTGTCCTGCACCACTTCTCTATTCCCTCCATTGTTAACACGCCAGACTGGATACCTTATCTTCATCGCTGCTATGCTGGTGGCCCGGACATACTGTGACGTATGGATGATCCAGAACGGAACCATGATTGAAAGGTTAGAACCACAGAGCTATAATAGTGTTCTAATGCTAGTTCCACGGGTAGAACACTGACTTTCCTTGTGACTTGTTATGATGCTTCACTATGGCTGTTAACTAGATCATGATGGCCAATGAGTTTGGTGGTGGAAGTGTTGAAGGGGTTAAAATATTATGGTCCGGTTCCCCATACACAGATTCAGCCTAGTACTGGACTAAGACGCATGTTCAATGGAGATAATAATTGTAGTGCTCTTTACTCCATGACTAGGCTTAATCTGGGTCTGGGAACCCAGCCCCATATCATACAGTATTTATTTTCCTGCTCAGGAATTGATTGCTGTCTTTCAATCTCCCGCAGTGGTATCATTAGCAGAGATAGCAATCTGTTCAAGAAGCACTTTTATTCCTACTTTGCTGTCATACCATGGGTAACTCTCCTCCACGTGGTGGTTTTCATAGAACCCAAACCTATAAAACCAATAACTTTTTCATTTTTTTTATTGCCTAGTACATTTTTACATTTTACATTTTTAGTCATTTAGCAGACGCTCTTATCCAGAGCGACTTACAGATAGTGAGTGCATAAATTTTTTCATACTGGCCCCCCGTGGGAATCAAACCCACAACCCTGGCGTTGCAAGCGCCATGCTCTACCAACTGAGCTACACGGGACACAGTTAAGTACATGTACTAGGCTCTTCAGGACAAAACATTTGTAAACTCAATATGACTAATTGCCATTGGCTATTCCAATGCATCTATTTGTATGACAAATAATCCCTCATGTCAGAGCTCCTCTGCTTCCATACATCTCATGGCCAATATAGCAAAACACTAGCTAGGCCTTATAGGTGTCTACTTTTTTGGTTGTTACTTTTTCCCCGCTCTCCATGACTGCTAGCTCAGTCACCAGATATGTACAGTGAGAGAAATAAGTATTTGACCCCTCTGCAAAACATGACTTAGTACTTGGTGGCAAAACCCTTGTTGGCAATCACAGAGGTCAGAGGTTTCTTGTAGTTGGCCACCAGGTTTGCACACATCTCAGGAGGGATTTTGTCCCACTCCTCTTTGCAGATCTTCTCCAAGTCATTTGGCAACTCGAACCTTCAGCTCCCTCCACAGATTTTCTATGGGATTAAGGTCTGGACACTGGCTAGGCCACTCCAGGACCTTAATGTGCTTCTTCTTGAGCCACTCCTTTGTTGCCTTGGCCGTGTGTTTTGGGTCATTGTCATGCTGGAATACCCATCCACGACCCATTTTCAATGCCCTGGCTGAGGGAAGGAGGTTCTCACCCAAGATTTGACGGTACATGGCCCTGTCCATCGTCCCTTTGATGCGGTGAAGTTGTCCTATCCCCTTAGCAGAAAAACACCCCCAAAGCATAATGTTTCCACCTCCATGTTTGACGGTGGGGATGGTGTTCTTGGGGTCATAGGCAGCATTCCTCCTCCTCCAAACACGGCGAATTGAGGCCAAAGAGCTCCATTTTGGTCTCATCTGACCACAACACTTTCACCCAGTTCTCCTCTGAATCATTCAGATGTTCATTGGCACACTTCAGACTGGCATGTATAAGTGCTTTCTTGAGCAGGGGGACCTTGCGGGCGCTGCAGGATTTCAGTCCTTCACGGCGTAGTGTGTTACCAATTGTTTTCTTGGTGACTATGGTCCCAGCTGCCTTGAGATCATTGACAAGATCCTCCCGTGTAGTTCTGGGCTGATTCCTCACCGTTCTCATGATCATTGCAACTCCACGAGGTGAGATCTTGCATGGAGCCCCAGGCCGAGGGAGATTGACAGTTGTTTTGTGTTTCTTCCATTTGCGAATAATCGCACCAACTGTTGTCACCTTCTCACCAAGCTGCTTGGCGACGGTTTTGTAGCCCATTCCAGCCTTGTGTAGGTCTACAATCTTGTCCCTGACATCCTTGGAGAGCTCCTTGGTCTTGGCCATGGTGGAGAGTTTGGAATCTGATTGATTGCTTCTGTGGACAGGTGTCTTTTATACAGGTAACAAGCTGAGATTAGGAGCACTCCCGTTAAGAGTGTGCTCCTAATCTCAGCTCGTTACCTGTATAAAAGACACCTGGGAGCCAGAAATCTTTCTGATTGAGAGGGGGTCAAATACTTATTTCCCTCATTAAAATGCAAATAAATGTAACATTTTTGACCTGGATTTTTTTGTTATTCTGTCTCTCACTGTTCAAATAAACCTACCATTAAAATTATAGACTAATTTCTTTGACAGTGGGCAAACGTACAAAATCAGCAGGGGATCAAATACTTTTTTCCCTCACTGTATGTGCTTGAGCTAATGCCACTTTTCCTTGCCAATTACTATGACCATCATGGCAGAGGAGTTGGCAGATCTGACGGAGGCCAGAGGCTAGTTACTGCTACTAATGTTGAAATGAATTAATCTGTTAATATCTATCTGTCCAATGTTTGCTCATTTTGTGCATGTTGTGGTTTGCAGTGCAATTATCGTTCGCAACAATGCAGATTTCAAGAACTACTTGTTCAAGTGTTGCAAAGCCATGCCAATTGTAAGTGTGTTTTTGGTATTTCATCGCATCCAAAATTAACTTAAGTCTTGATGTCAATTGATATACTTGAGTCTAATTTAAATCTCATATTGCAGTAGTAAGTTAGTTGTATAACGAATAGTTTACAAATACCAGACTTCTTAATGTGCTACAGTAGCCCTACAGTACTTCCTTAGGGTTATAATTGTTATTTTGGTGTAAATTCTCAGAGGAGGTCTGATATTAATAATAATATGCCATTTAGCAGACGCTTTTATCCAATGCGACTTACAGTCATGCGTGCATACATTTTCATACTTGTTCTACAATATTGTCTAAACTTGTGTGTTCTATCAGCTGAGCTACAGAGAACATGATAATATACCCTGAATATCATTATTAACCTCTCTACTGTAATTCATCACTTACCAATACTAATGTATCAATAACCATATATTTAACTCATACATTGGCTGGAAAACTGGATAATATTTTGTATGTGGATGTACATTTTAACAGAGTGTCAAGCTTGTGTATCTTATCCTCTAGACACTTGGTATTTAATTTGCTCTGCATTAAACGGTCCCTCTGCCCATGGAATGAACAGATCTAGATTTCATCACATGCATACTGTCTTTGGAGAACAGACGCTGCAATAGGTTGTGTTTTGATTAAGAGCTGATTGTAATAAAATGTATGTTTTGTGACTGTCCGTTTCTAGTTTGCCTTGGTGAATAACCTTCTAAAGCTGGGTCTGAATGAGCTGAAGCTGAAATTCAGAGTGAGGCTGACCAAACACCTCTACGATGAGTACCTCAAGTAAGCACTGTTTACTGCCTCATCTCAGAACCTTGATGTCTGGCTTTTTTGTGTACATTCCACTAGGGACTACAGATAAAAATGTGCTAACTAACTAAATCTGTCGCAATGGCATGTTGAACATGGTCCGTAACAAATACAAAAATTACAGCCAATCTACTGTCTGCAAATGAACTCACTCAACATGTGCCATCCCCAGAGGATACACATACTACAAAATGGGCAACCTGGATAACCGCATCGCCAACCCTGACCAGCTGCTGACTCAAGACGTAGAGAAGTTTTGTAACAGTGTGGTTGACCTCTATTCCAATCTCAGCAAGGTACAGTAGAGTAGACCTAAACCATCATTTTTACTACTGTTTGTTTTAAACTGAAGTATACCACCTTGGCTATATGTGTGTGGTGTCTGGTGCGAATTTGTATAGTATTTGTAGTACATCTTAGTCAATTATTAACTTCTTGTGTAAATCATAATATTGCTGAAAACAAGCCATCAAGAAAGCTACATAGTGTAAAATGTAACTAAAGTACTGCATCTCTCCTTTAGCCTCTCTTGGACATTGGACTGTACATCTTCAAGCTGACGTCTTCCATCGGCGCCCAGGTGAAAATATATATATATATATATATTACTCAGATTCCAGACGCATCCAATAGATTCCATTCAGGTTTTAACAGGATGTGATGTCACCATTTCCCTCAGGGCCCATCGAGTATGATGGCCTACCTGCTGATCTCAGGCCTGTTACTGACTAGACTGCGGAAGCCCATCGGTAAGATGACTGTCACTGAGCAGCGCTACGAGGGAGAGTACCGATACGTCAACTCACGACTCATCACCAACAGGTAAAGGATCTACACTGACTTTATCATGGGTTGGCAATACAGTGTTTTCTGATTTTAAAGTAAAACCTGTTAAATCAATCCTCAGTCATGGAGTGAGTTATTTAAAAAAAGATAACTAAGTTATGTTAAACATGAACTGTTTTGACACAGTGAGGAGATCGCCTTCTACAATGGCAACATGAGAGAGAAACAGACGATTCACTCAACATTTAAGAAACTGGTAAGTACCATTAGTCCTTTGTCAGTAAGAGGTATATTAAAGATATCTTCGTTCACTTCCATCTCAACGGGCAAACAGCTGATTGTGATTGGAACTGTCTTTAGTGTCTTAATAATGTTGTGATACCTTTTTCTTCTATTTTCTCAGGTCGACCATTTGCACAAGTTCATCTTCTTCCGCTTCTCTATGGGCTTTGTAGACAGCCTGATCGCCAAGTGTAAGATCAGATTTTTTTAACCCTACAGCTTATGATGTCCTCCGTTACATAGCCAGAGATACATGACTGCCAGTCTGTTTCTGTTCTTGCCAACTTGCTCAATGCAGAATCGGTTTGGCACCAGAGCTATGAGTCTCTTCTTGGGGTCTCTTCCTCCCTGCAGACATGGCCACTGTGGTGGGCTACCTGGTGGTGAGTCGGCCCTTCCTCAACCTGTCCCACCCCCGCCATTTGAACAGCACCCAAGCTGAGCTGATGGAAGACTATTACCAGAGTGGCAGGATGCTGCTGAGTCTGTCCCAGGCTCTGGGAAGGATTGTACTGGCTGGCAGAGAGATGACCAGGCTTTCCGGGTGAGACTTCACTCTTCTCAAAACACTGTGATCCCATCACCTATTCCATTGAATTGATTAAATTAAATTGGAAGGCTTCTCTAGCCAGAGACCACATAATGGACATCACTCCTATCTTTCCATGCCTGCTCTTCCATCACTGCTCTTCATGCTTTCACTCCCAAGTGCTGGGGAGGAGGTCTTCTGATATAGGCCTGCCTCTCCTTCCCTACAGGTTCACCATGCGTATCACTGAGCTCATGAAGGTCCTGAAAGAACTGAACTCTGGGAAATACGAGCGCACCATGGTCTCCCATCAGGACAAAGAATCAGAAGTGGTAGAAAGAGTTGCACTGGTCCCGGGCAGTGGACAGATCATCAACGTAGACCACATCATCAAGTATGTGTGACAATCCTTAGTGAATTTCTGTCCATAATATTGGCTGCATAAAATTGCTTTGATATTTTAATTTTACCTCACTGAAGTTGGCCAAGGTGTTTTCTGAGGTCTGTGCATGATTCGTCACTAAGAACAGTGTCTGTGTTGGTGTTGCAGGTTTGAACACACACCACTAGCAACACCCAATGGAGATGTCCTGATCAAGGACCTGACCTTTGAAGTGGGCATCTTTCTTTCCTTTATATCTTTTATTTAACCTTTTTATTTTGGCATGGTTAGTCTCACTGAGAACTTACAGGTCTCTTGCAAAATAGATGTTATGAAATGGTAAAGCTACCATGACTTTGGAGTCCCTCGCCAATGAATGTGTGCCACTCGTCTAGTTATTTAGTTGGACCTAAAGTACACTCAAACAACTTAGTATTGTTGACATTCAAAGTTCGGAGGGCCACGCTGGATGTTACAATGAGGTTATTTTCTCTCCCTGACACTCCCTCTCTCTTTCTCCAGGTGAGGTCTGGCACCAATGTGTTAGTGTGTGGGCCCAATGGCTGTGGCAAGAGCTCACTCTTCAGAGTACTGGGAGAGGTGAAGAATAGTCTGTTTTTATGATCTTGTTATTTATTCATATTGACATGACTGTGCCTGTGTAAGATAAGATGTGGCAATGGAAGATCTGGTAATAATGGAAGTACTGCAACAAAGTCAAACATTTTGGTTCAAGTGACTTAACAGAGTACAGTAGGCCCTGGAGGTAACATTAGGTGTGTTGTCTATAGCTCTGGCCTCTGTTCGGAGGACAGCTGACCAAGCCTGAGAGAGGGAAGCTCTTCTATGTTCCTCAGGTAACTAAATGGACACCTTGAGTCTTTCATATTACCCATGTTATATTCTATTCCATGTTTTGGTAAATTGCCAGCCATATTGGCTCTACTGGAAGGCTGTTCCATCTTATTGTAAAGACCCTACATGACCCCTGACCTCTTCCATTTTATTGTAGAGACCCTACATGACCCTTGGCACGCTGAGGGATCAGGTGATCTACCCTGACACCTATGAGGAGCAAAAGAGGAAAGGCATCTCTGACCAGGTGCTGAAGGAGTACCTGGGCAATGTCCAGTTAGGTCACATCCTGGACAGAGAGGGGACCTGGGACACCGTGCAGGACTGGATGGATGTCCTCAGTGGAGGAGAGAAGCAGAGGATGGCGGTAAGACGAAGGCGCAGAGTTCTACCTGAAAATGATCGCTTTCTTCAGTTTCTAATCCAGAGGGTTTCTCAAGCTTACATCATCACATTCAAATTCAGTTTATTACAGTTGGGTATCATAAGGTGATTGACTTTGTTTTGTATGTGTGATGTCTGTCTGTAGATGGCCAGGTTGTTCTACCACAAGCCTCAGTTTGCCATTTTGGATGAGTGCACCAGTGCTGTGAGTGTAGATGTTGAAGACTTCATCTACAGTCACTGCAGAACGGTACGGATATCCCCAACCCACTCCAGCCTTTAACCTTGACTCTTAGCATGTACTGCTGCTATATGCCTGAGTGCTTACTTCCATCTTTATGCAACTTCAGTTTAATAAATAACAATACACGTTACATACAAGTTATGTCTGCAGCATAGTTCCTCATGTAATTATTTGGTCTCACTAGTGTTTGTGTAGCTGCTTTTCTTATCTTATGACTGGTTTGTTACTTCATCCACAGGTTGGCATCAGTCTGTTCACTGTCTCTCACAGAAAGTCTTTGTGGAAACACCATGAGGTAAGATGACAACCTTTTTGGAAACACCGTTACATGGGTCTTTGTGGCTTCTGATGCGTCAGTGTACAGTATGTTTTGCTGTGATACATCTTCTGGGAGTTTTTAGTGGGACACTCCTTCAGGCAGTTTTCTAAGATGTAGCTTTTGTTTAATTTGTGTCATGTCAGTCAAAAAGTTTTGGTAAAGTTCCCCTGGTGTGGCTGCCTGGTAATGGAACCACACTTTGAAAACATTTTGCTGACAGAAATACCCCTTGAATTTTTGGACAGCTGAAATGTGACTAATCTTGTTTTGTAACTTCTTCCAGTACTACCTTCACATGGACGGAAGAGGGAACTACGACTTCAAACCTATCACCGATGAGACTATAGAGTTCGGCTCCTAGAGGAGCGTCAACAACGCACCATCCTCCGGCCTGGAGAAAGGCACCCACTAATTCTGCACTTAAAACAAACCTTGACTTTTTAATCAATTGTAGTTTTCTTTTGACAAGCTGTATTTAAAATATCAGATATGTTAGTCTGGTTAAGTAAGCATTTGTCAACGGTGATTGTATATGACTTGTAATTTATTGTTCAAGTTGGCCTAGACTAATTATGTTTGCATTATTCGCCTGCAAACTGAATCCTGTTTCATAATAATTGTGTTAGCTCATACAGATAACTGGGATGGGTTCAGTGATCCTGACACGTCACTGAGGGAAGGCAGCAGTATAATCAAGATCTTGTATTTTTCTAAGAGCAATAACTACCAAGGTATTTTTATAACATACAGAGGAAGCTGCTGGTTGCCTCTATGGGGGTGAAATCCTTCCATGTGGTTTCCTAGCCTGGTTCCTGATCTGTTGGTACTGTCAAGGACTAGGCTATTCCTTATGGGCCTTGGGTGAGGAGAGACCCTGATCTACTGTAGAGGAAGTGAAGCTCTAGACTCCCTTCCTCTCAGTGGGTTTGTCCCAAATGGCACTCTATTCCATATATAGTGCACTACTTTTGTCCAGTGCCATCTAGTGACTCCCGTGCCGTTTGGGATGCAGCCAAAGTGTTCCAGAGGAGCAGCCTGAGCAAGGCTCTGGACAGAATTACGAATCTTTCATCCCAAATAAGTACTCATTATGTGGTCGATATCTTTGCAGGCGTTCCGGCGATCCCCTCGAACGTGACGTCTGTCTCTGAGGCAATACTTCCATAACTAGAATAATTATCAGGCTGGATGTAGCAGTGTAGGCTTAGTATGTGATGATTGATTTATGAGGAATTGTATGAAATGTGACAGGTGCGCAAGGTGTTGCCCTTCCTTGGATCAGGATGGTGCACTTGATCAGCAGACCCCCTGAAGCCTTGCCCCTTGCCGCTGCAGTAACTACTACCCAACACTTGCCTCTGTTTTTCAGTGTAAAATACTGTAACAATGTTCTTAGTCCATTTTTTAAAAACTGAACTGTAAAGAAACAGCCTCTGTAGAAGGCATGGTTTTATATGGGAGAGAGACTATATTGTGACTTCACACTATAAAGTGTATGGACCTGCAATAACTGTATGAACAATACATTTTCATTAAAAAGAGACTGACTGGACTGTCATTATCACAGGGTTACATGGGGGAACAGGTGTTTAGTGGGCTTATGGTTTATGTCCTACAAAGCCCATAGAGGATTTAGACCGTAAATAGGAGAAATGTGAAATGCAGGTAGACAGAGTTTTTCAACCTTAATGCATTCTCTTGGGTAGGTAGGTTAAGTATGATTGAAGCCTGAGCTGGGGTCACCTGATGGGAGGAGACAGAAACGTGTCAACACAGAGGATGATACCTCTGGAGAATGTGGGTAAAAGGTTACCTAGGTCAGAGTTCAAACATATCTTCAGAAAATATGTGTGTTCTGTCGTCCTCTGAATTAACTCCATACATAATATTTTGTACATTAAATTTCATAGAGTTAAGTTTGATAAGAGCTGTGATTTTACAGTATATCTTTGTTTTATAAGGATACTAGAGTTGCTCATATGTGTTTCATACAGGCACATAATGTAATGACTTTCCCATTTGAACCTTGGCATAGACAGCAGAGTCGTAAAAAAAAGGTACCTGAGCGTTACATTGAACACGCCTTTGCACACCTCTGTCTTAATAGGTGAAAGGTCATTGACATCCACTGGTACAGAGTACAGACTTTTGGGGCATAGAACTCAAGTACACACGTGACTTGACCTGACCATTCTTTCCATGTTAATCATTAAATCAAGAGACATACTAAGGGAAGTTTTATAGTTGGACTGTAAATATGTCTAGGTGAAATTTTATATATTTTTACTAAATGTCCTGTTTTCATCTAATTGTGGTATTCATATATGTAGCTAATTTATTTACATTCCATATATACTATGATATGCTAATTTGATCACTTCAATTGATTGTCTAGCCTTTCCATTGTTCTGTGTCTTTTTTTCTGACATGGCTCAATACAGGAAGTTATTTTGAAACCACAATACTGCTTCCTCTATATGAACAGTTCTAAAGAGAACAAATAGATAACTTATTTCTGTTACAGCGTGTGACACACTGACTGACTGCTCAACTGTTCGTTTTCATTGTTAGTAATCTATTCCTCTCCACCCTGGCATAATGGATCGGTTGCATCTGCTGCTACTGGTGTGCTTACATTCAGTCTGGCCTCACTGCCAACCACTGGATCAAGGTACAGTTTTCTATCTATCACTGTTATCTGTGAGTGTGGCTGTTTTCTAATATCAATTTGAATTCAGACTGTAATGTAATTGTACCAAGCACATGAGATCGTATGAAATAGAAAGTAGCTGAAGAATAATGTGTGATTGGTCTGCTGTGTTTGTTATACCGGTCCTTTAGCATCGCTGCGGTTTGTTGGGCTGGGGGACTGGGGAGGCCTCCCACTCTTCCCCTACTACACCCCTCATGAGCAGGCCATCGCTGAGGAGATGTCCTGGGCGGCCCAGACTCTGGGACTGGACTTTGTCCTCAGTCTGGGAGACCACTTCTACAACAGTGGAGTGAAGGACGTGGATGACCCACGCTTCAAGGTCAGTTCACACGAAAACACAGTTCATAGTTCACACTGCAATACACTCAATACACAGTAGTAATATCATATTGTAAAACTCAACATCTCAACATCTAGTCCGGATTGTGTTATTTTTTGTTATTGTACCACACAACACTTTGTTAACTACAAAGGGCAGGCTAAATATATATTATGATCCATTCTGTGTTGAGATTGGTGTTGTGTACAGTATCAAATCAACGTTTATTGGTCTCGAACACAGATTTGCAAGTGTTATGTCAGGTGCAGGGAAATTAATGTGTTCCATCAGTGCAGTAGAATGTCTCGCAAATATAATACAAATACACAATAATAAAAACATCTAAACAAGAAATAAAGAAATAACGATCCAAGTAGATATATTAGGATGACAATATAAATATGTGGTGTGTACAGACAATATCATTTGGAAAATAAAATGGTATGTACAGTACTAGGTATACTAGGATGAGCTATTCACAGTGGTTCCGTGTTTCTAGCCACCCAGCTTTGTGACAGAGGAAATGTAGTTTGTTGAGTACACAGAGTGACGTAACACAGATTAACAGATGGAGCTGTATTAAGGTGATAGTGGAGAGGGCACTTTCGCTCAACAAACTCTTCTAGAGCCATCCCACTGGGCACAGGCGCCAATTCAACGTCTATTCCACATTGGCTCAACGTCATTTCATTGAAATGACGTGGAAACAACGTTGATTCAACCAGTATGTGCCCAGATGGATGTGATTTTCTTGTGAAAAAAAATTAAGTGAAGCAGATGCCTGCCATCTTGTGGTAGCATATTGTAGATGAACTAGTTCTACAGAGCATTGGGATCTTAGTAGTTTTGCAGGACACAGAATGATATGTAACATAAATACGTAAATATGGATAATAGAAAATAGAAACTGAGCATTTCCCCCATAATTTTTTCTTTACCTTTTGAATTGACTTGTTTGTGAGTTTGCATCTGTCAGTCATTTTCCTGGGTGTAATAATTACATTTTTCCTCCTGCAGCACACCTTTGAGCGTGTCTTTTCTCAACCATCACTGGTTGACATCCCATGGTACCTGGTGGCGGGAAACCACGACCATCTAAAAAATGTATCTGCTCAGATTGCTTACTCCAACAGATCGGAGAGATGGTGAGCATCTTTAACAGTGCACTAGATAAACTGTGTTTTGATTGTTTTCACCATACATGCTGAATAAGTACAAGTTATAAAGGCTTTATATAGCATACAAAAAGGATTCACAAATCCTCTAGAAGCATATTTCATGGTGTATAAAGGGTGACATAAACAATCTAAGCTGACATATGGAATCGTTTTAAGATTGTCATACTATGGATCATTTAGCTACTTGATTTTAAATTTTACGACCCCTTTAGGTATAAAAAAATATATAGTGCATTCGGAAAGTATTCAGACCCCTTGACCTTTTCCACATTTTGTTACGTTACAGCCTTATTCTAAAATTGATTAAATTCTATTTTTCCTAATCAATCTACACACAATACCCCATAATGACAAAGCGAAACTGGTTTTTAGACATTGTTGCTCATTTATAAAAAATAAAAACAGAAATACCTTTTTTACATAAGTATTCAGACCCTTTGCTATGAGACTCAAAATTTAGCTTTGGTGCATCCTGTTTCCATTGATCATCCTTGAGATGTTTCTACATCTTGATTGGAGTCCACCTGTGGTAAATTCATTTGATTGGACATGATTTGGAAAGGCACACACCTGTCTATATAAGGTCCCACAGTTGACAGTGCATGTCAGAGCAAAAATCCAAGCCATGAAGGTTGAAGGAATTGTCCGTAGAGCTCCGAGACAGGATTCTGTCTAGGCACAGATCTGGGGAAGGGTACCAAAACATGTCTGCAGCATTGAAGGTCCCCAAGAATATAGTGGCCTCCATCATTCTTAAATGGAAGAAGTTTGGAACCTCCAAGACACTTCCTAGAGCTGGCTTCCCAGCCAAACTGAGCAATCGGGGGAGAAGGGCCTTGGTCAGGGAGGTGACCAAGAACCCGACGGTTACTCTGACAGAGCTCCAGAGTTCCTCTGTGGAGATGGGAGAACCTTCTAGAAGGACAACCATCTCTGCAGCACTCCACCAATCAGGCCTTTATGGTAGAGTGGCCAGATAAAAGCCACTCCTAAGTAAAAGGCACATGACAGCCCACTTGGAGTTTGCCAAAGGAGCCTGAAAATAGCTGTGCAGCGACGCTCCCCATCCTACCTGACAGAGCTTGAGAGGATCTGCAGAGAAGAATGGGAGAAACTCCCCAAATACAGGTGTGCCAAGCTTGTAGCGTTATACCCAAGAAGACTCAAGGCAGTAAGGTGCTTCAACAAAGTACTGAGTAAAGGGTCTGAATACTTATATAAATGTGATATCAGGTTTTTTCTTTTTATACATTTGCAAAAATGTCTAAAAACCAGTTTTTGCTTTGTCATTATAGGGTATTGTTTGTAGATTGATGAGGGGAAAAAACAATTTAATTAATTTTAGAATAAGGCTGTAACATAACAAAATGTGGAAAAGGTCAAGGGGTCTGAATACTTTCTGAATGCGCTGTATATAAAAGTATTTGATGAAATATTGAATTTGGCCTTTACTACAGTTTTTTTTAATATATTTTTTTACACATATTTAACCCTTTTTTGGGGGGTAAGCACAAAATTACCTCCATACTTCAAGTTTTTTTTTTACCGGTTACCTTCAGATGAGTCCCATGACACTTGTGGGGGTCGTAGAGCAAAACAGAGAAGACCATCATTTTTGTGAGAATCTTAGTTTGTAGCCCAAACGTTTCAGACGCTACAAACAGAAGTTGGCACATCGACGGTACCGACTTAAGACGATTCCCGTGACACTTGTGGGGGAGCAAAACGGAGAACACCATCGTGTTCATGAGTAAGAGTCTCCCCTTTCCATAGAGTGGTCATAATAGTTTGTAGGCTGTTCGAACGCTACAGACAGTTTCGTGAGAAGACCGATTTTTGGGATGTCTCTAAGACAAACACCTCTCTAGCTCTGCCACCTTTCACCTCATATGCGGAAGTGCGATTGAGACGCATCCAATGCAAAAAAACAGATATCTCTAGTTTAAATGGACGGATTTTGATGGGGATTTTTGTATTATGCACTGTTGCATTAATCGACTCTAGGGGGTTGAAATATTTTGTCTTGCCCATTCACCCTCTGAATGACACACATACACAAGCCATGTCTCAATTGTCGCAAGTCTTTAAAATCATTATTTAACCTGTCTCCTCCCCTTCATCTACACTGATTGAAGTGGATTTAACAAGTGACATCAATAAGTGATCATAGCTTTCACCTGGTCAGTCTGTCGTTGAAAGAGCAGGTGTTTTGGATAAAAGCATCTGGTAAGTGGAATTTGAATATTGGGTCCCACTTTAAACGAATTACAACGTATAAAGGCTATGTGTTCTTAATGTTTTGTATACTCAGTGTATATAGCCTTTATACGTTGTAATTCGTTTAAAGTGGGACCCAATATTCAAATTCCACTTACCAGATGCTTTTATCCAAATTGTGAATTAACTTTAAGTATGTGATCCCTGTGGGAATTGAACCCACAACCTTTTTGTTGCTATTACCACGCTCTTACCAACTGAGCCACACAGGATCATAACGGCTGTCTTCTTCTCTCCTCTTCTTACCTCAGGAGGTTCCCTGAGTTGTACTATGAGCTCCAGTTCAAGGTTCCCCAGAGTAACGTGTCGGTGACCGTCCTGATGGTTGACACCGTGGTGCTATGTGGGAACACCTATGAGGGCACCCAGCCCAAAGGAGAGGAGGACCCGGAGGCTGCTGCCAAGCAGTTAGACTGGATCAACTCCAGACTGGCAAACAGCAAGTAAGTCCACATGGTGCAGTTTCCTGGACCTAGATTAAGCATAGTCCTGGACTGAAAAGCCCAATGGAGACTAGGCTTAATCTAGATTGGAGAAACTGGCCCTAAAACACAACAGGTCAAACACCGCCTCTTAAGTACACACAGTTCAATTACATCTGTGAAACCATTGTGGTGGAACAGCAGACAATTTAACACTTAAATAACACTTGAATGGATTCAATGTTTTTCACAAGAAAGAAAAGTCTTGGATCTGACAATTTGTTGTTCGAGTCTCAGGAAAAGAATGTGAAGATTTCAGAGCATGTTTGTAGAGATCCCTGACTGACTCCACTCCTCCACTCTCATCACTCTTTTAATCAAGAGACCTTCACTTCACACCGCTACACATACATTCCTCAACTGTTACTGTATGAGGACTAGATACTCCTGTAACAGAAAAGGTTCAGTAAGCCAGACTTACATTATGAGTAACCTTGCCTGAGACAAAGACTTGTTTTAGCTCCTGGAAGCGAATGCCTAGGCTTTAGCTCAGCTGGCTAACACAGTCTTGTGTCTATCTTTTTCTCCCAGGTCAGAGTTCATTGTGGTGGCTGGTCACTATCCTGTGTGGTCCATTGGTGATCACGGCCCCACTAAGTGTCTTGTGGATAGACTACGGCCACTGCTAAAGAAGTATGATGTCACAGTCTACCTGAGTGGTCATGACCACAGTATACAGGTGGGTTATCATGCATGTTATGACCATACATGTACAGACAATAACATGGGTTCAATGTTACAGTTTGAATAGACAAATGTTATCATTTCACAGTCACTTATTGAACAACTGATGTTGACCTGACTCTCCATACTCCTACCAGTTTATCAGAGAGGATGATGGGAGTTCCTATGTGGTCAGCGGGAGTGGGGCCTTTACAGAAATTTCCACTAATAACATCAACAGATTCCCGTCTTCATGGCAACGGTTCTCCAACGCTGTCAACCATACATCCGGGGGGTTCGCTTACTTTGAAGTCACAGAGAACAATATGACTGTCAGCTACATCCAGACTGATGGGAAATGTGTTTACCAAACAGGACTGGCAAAACGCAAAGTCTGACACAGACAGAGGCATCGTGAAATAGTCAACAATGAACTACAATAGGCCTAATATGCTGACTGTAACTAAGAGTATACTGTATCTTTAAGCCATTTACAAAACTGAAAACATCTCCTCATTCCATTTCAATTAATCTTTTAATCAATTAATTTTTTTTTTTTTTGCTTTGGAATGTAAAAAAAAATGTGTGCATAAGAATTCCACAGAATTGTAATTGTAATGTAAGTTTTTCAAAAAAATTACCAAAAAAAGAAATTGTTTAACACTTTACGTTTTCTTGGACTGTAGAAAAAAAATTTCAGATGATTTTCACAGAATTGTAATTCTAATGTAATTTTAATGTTTTGAATGTGTTATATTTTTCTTGAAATCAAAAAACAAAACAAATTGTGAAACTAATAGTCAGTTGAATGACCTGCAGATGGTGCTGGTTAGACGCTTTTTGCAGGAACTACACAAGACTGATGTCTGCTGTGATAACGCTCAAGTTGCGTAATCTTTCTCACCAGACATAGTGACATTAACATAACATTCCCCCACTACTCAACAATGTCTCATTTAAAAGATAAACACATTACCACAAATTAATGATAAGACTTTATTATGAAAATGCCATTAAAATCAAACAGTACCATATTACTACCAGACTCCACAGTTATAAAAGTGTTTAATTTTTCTTTGATTATTTTCCATCATGTTTTGTCATCTAACTGTTTGGTATACACTGAGTGTACAAAACATAAAGAACACCTTCCTAATATTGAGTTGCACCCCCCCTTTTGCCCTCAGAACAGCTTCAATTCTTCGGGGTATGGACTCTACAAGGTGTCGAAAGCATTCCACAGGGATGCCAGCCCATGTTGAGTCCAATACTTCCCACAGTTGTTTGAAGTTGGTTGGATGTCCTTTGAGTGGTGGACCATTCTTGATACAAACGGGAAACTGTTGAGTGTGAGAAACCCAGCAGCGTTGCAGTTCTTGACGCACTCAAACCGGTGCGCCTGGCACCTACTAACATACCCCATTCAAAGGCACTTACAATAAATATTTTGTCTTGCCCATTCACCCTCTGAATAGCACACATACACAATCCATGTCTCAATTGTCTCAAGGCTTACAAATAATTATTTAACCTTTCTCCTTCCCTTCATCTACACTGATTGTAGTGGATTTAACGGGTGACATGAATAAGGGATCATAGCTTTCACCTGAATTCACCTAGGTAGTCTATGTCATGTTTTGTACACTCAGTGTAAATATATATTAAATATCTACAGGTAATACTTACGCAAAATAATTTAGTATCAACATATAAACTACTGTATCTACTGATCCCCTAAACATTTAAAATAACCTCATATACAAATAGTGCTTTCAGAATGGCTACACATAATAAATTAAGCATCTGAATAAAAAATTATATATATACTGTATATATAATCCTACTAATCTTAATTTCCCATATGATTTAGTATTCAGCAGTCTCCCAAAATCAAGTTATATTTTACCAAAGATCATATCAAGTTAAAAACTATATAAAACACAATAAAAAAAAGAACAGTTGGTAGTGTTTATAAAAGCTAATATTCACAGCAGTAGAAGTACCAGTCACCAAATCAAAAAAGAGGATATTTGCAGCATTGTATGGAAAGAAAATATACACTACAGTATGTTTACCATATTCACTGTGCAGTTTCACAGAAACAAAATGGTGAACTCCAGTGTTTGACAGTGGAATGTTGAACTGGGGCTGCCCCTGCAGACTCCCTTTCAAAGGGTAAATCCAGTTTAGCTGTACCTTGCATTCCCAAGTGTGTGTCAATGATTCACTCCCTTTTTACACACTTCTTAATGGCACTCCCTCTTTTCCACTTGTGTTGGCTTTCCTTCTGCGTTTGCAGCACACCACTGTGACTATGATAGCCACTACTATGATCAGAATGATAAGGAGGATGAACCCAGCGATCACACCGATCCCATACTCTGGAGAGGAAACAGGGTTGAGGACCGTTATTGGGCTGGACGGTGATTCTCTCTCTCACTCACACACTCACACACACACACACATAGGGACTTTTCCAGTGTTGGATTTCACATTGAGTCAAAACATGAGTCATTAATTTGACTTTCATCCTTTGCATTCCTAAGGTCTAAGGCACTGTATCACAGTGCTAGAGGCTTCACTACAGACCCAGGTTCGATCCCGGGCTGTATCACAAACGGACGTGATCGGGAGCCTCATAGGGCGGCGCACAATTGGCCCAGCGTCGTCCGGGTTAGGGGAGGGTTTGGCTGGGGTAGGCCATCATTGTAAATAAGAATTTGTCCCTAACTGACTTGCCTAGTTAAATGAAGGTTAAATCAAAATAAATAATTACATTCCCATCCCGATTGACCCACTAGGAGAATGATCAGTACCTAAAACCCTCTTCTTATCATTCCTCACAGTGAGTAAGACGCACATGGCTAATTCTATATTTGTAATACTAGGGCATGGTATTAGCTAATTGGCAAGGATTCGAAATCCTCAGTACCACAGATGCATATCTGAACTCCCTTAAATATAATGGCCAACATGAATTATCGAGTTACAGAATATATTAAAACAGGGCCAAATTTCCTTAATGAACACAACTTGTCAAAAAGATCAAGGCTGACCCATGAGCAAGAAATGTATACTAGAGAATAAAAGACACCAAGACTGCTACCTCAGTAGTAGTACTATTTATCACGATAATATATAAGTATACCATTTAGCAGATGCTTTAATCCAAAGCCACTTGCAGTACAGTGACAGTGAGTGCATACATTTTTAGTATGTGTATGTGATCCCTGCGGGACTTGAACCCATGACCTTGGCATTGCTAGTATCCTTACCTTCAAATAAATCCTTTTTGTCGCCCGGTGAGCACTGTCTTTGACTGAGCTCTCCAAGCTGTTTGTCTGTGCTGCGGGAGGGGATGTAGGCCTGCACGTTGAAGCAGTAACTCACCCCAGGATCTACATCCCTCCTGTCTAGCTCTATCTCACTGCTTGCAGAGATCTTTGTTTTCTAGAGGGAGAATTACATAAAGAAGGGGTTATATTATGTCTTCTTATATATTCAATGTTCTATAACTTGTTCATTACTGTTTTACTATCATAAAACTATCATACATTCATAACACATTCATAATAATATTTGGTTGAGACATTGATCAATGATATTCCAACCTATATTCACCCACTCAAAAAGACAGCCAAAAGTTACTTGAATTTCTAATGTGTTATCACTATGCTTATCACTATTTCTAATGTGTTATCACCAAATTCCAATAGAAAAACAATGTCTGATTTTTGGTTTAGTTGTCACCCTAACGTCTATCACAACGCTTTCAACCATTTAAAAGCACAGCAAAGTTGAAATGGGAATAAAATATCAAATATTTTGTTTATTTATACAACAGATTAATGTGTTATCACTGTGCTTGGTCAGAACCAGATGACCTGGATTGCAGTTGAGATTACATTAAAAGTACATGGTGAAATTGATCAATGCCGTTTGATTCTGCGCAGATTATTACAGCAATTGTGAAGATCTCCACAGACCTGCGATGACCTCTGCATGCCATCTTGAACATGCAAGTGTTATATGATTACATAAGAAGACATGTACAGTTGAAGTCAGAAGTTTACATACACCTTAGCCAAATACATTTAAACTCAGTTTTTCACAATTCTTGACATTTAATCCTAGTACAAATTCCCTGTCTTAGGTCAGTTAGGATCACCACTTTATTTTAAGAATGTGAAATGTCAGAATAATAGTAGAGATAATGATTTATTTCAGCTTTTAATTATTTCATCACATTCCCAGTGGGTCAGAAGTTTACATACACTCAATTAGTATTTGGTAGCATTGCCTTTCAATTATTTAACTTGGGTCAAATGTTTCGGGTAGCCTTCCACAAGCTTCCCACAATAAATTGGGTGAATTTTGGCCCATTCCTCCTGACAGAACTGGTGTAACTGAGTCAGGTTTGTAGGCCTCCTTGCTCGCACACGCTTTTTCAGTTCTGCCCACATATGTTCTATAGGATTGAGGTCAGGGCTTTGTGATGGCCACTCCAATACCTTGACTTTGTTGTCCTTAAGCCATTTTGCCACAACTTTGGAAGTATGCTTGGGGTCAATGTCCATTTAGAAGACCCATTTGCGACCAAGCTTTAAGTTCCTGACTGATGTCTTGAGATGTTGCTTCAATATATCCACACAATTTTCCTTCCTTATGATGCTATCTATTTTGTGAAGTGCAATAGTCCCTCCTGCAGCAAAGCACCCCCACAGCATGATGCTGCCACCCCCGTGCTTCATGGTTGGGATGGTGTTCTTCGGCTTGCAAGACCCCCCTTTTTCTTCCAAACATAACGATGGTCATTATGGCCAAACAGTTCTATTTTTGTTTCATCAGACCAGAGGACATTTCTCCAAAAAGTACGATCTTTGTCCCCATGTGCAGTTGCAAACTGTAGTCTGGCTTTTTTATGGCGGTTTTGGAGCAGTGGTTTCTTCCTTGCTGAGTAGCCTTTCAGGTTATGTCGATATAGGACTCATTTTACTGTGGATATAGATACTTTTGTACCTGTTTCCTCCAGCATCTTCACAAGGTCCTTTGCTGTTGTTCTGGGATTGATTTGCACTTTTCGCACCAAAGCGGTATGACGGCTGCATGGTCCCATGGTGTTTATACTTGCGTACTATTGCTTGTAGAGATGAACATGGTACCTTCAGGCGTTTGGAAATTGCTCCCAAGGATGAACCAGACTTGTGGAGGTCTACCATTTTTTTCTGAGGTCTTGGCTGATTTCTTTTGATTTTCCCATGATGTTAAGCAAAGAGGCACTGAGTTTGAAGGTAGGCCTTGAAATACAGTGGGGAAAAAAGTATTTAGTCAGCCACCAATTGTGCAAGTTCTCCCACTTAAAAAGATGAGAGAGGCCTGTCATTTTCATCATAGGTACACGTCAACTATGACAGACAAATTGAGATTTTTTTTTACAGAAAATCACATTGTAGGATTTTTAAGTGAATTTATTTGCTAATTATGGTGGAAAATAAGTATTTGGTCACCTACAAAGAAGCAAGATTTCTGGCTCTCACAGACCTGTAACTTCTTCTTTAAGAGGCTCCTCTGTCCTCCACTCGTTACCTGTATTAATGGCACCTGTTTGAACTTGTTATCAGTATAAAAGAGACCTGTCCACAACCTCAAACAGTCACACTCCAAACTCCACTATGGCCAAGACCAAAGAGCTGTCAAAGGACACCAGAAACAAAATTGTAGACCTGCACCAGGCTGGGAAGACTGAATCTGCAATAGGTAAGCAGCTTGGTTTGAAGAAATCAACTGTGGGAGCAATTATTAGGAAATGGAAGACATACAAGACCACTGATAATCTCCCTCGATCTGGGGCTCCACGCAAGATCTCACCCCGTGGGGTCAAAATGATCACAAGAACGGTGAGCAAAAATCCCAGAACCACACGGGGGGACCTAGTGAATGACCTGCAGAGAGCTGGGACCAAAGTAACAAAGCCTACCATCAGTAACACACTACGCCGCCAGGGACTCAAATCCTGCAGTGCCAGACGTGTCCCCCTGCTTAAGCCAGTACATGTCCAGGCCCGTCTGAAGTTTGCTAGAGTGCATCCAGAAGAGGATTGGGAAAATGTCATATGGTCAGATGAAACCAAAATAGAACTTTTTGGTAAAAACTCAACTCGTCGTGTTTGGAGGACAAAGAATGCTGAGTTGCATCCAAAGAACACCATACCTACTGTGAAGCATGGGGGTGAAAACATCATGCTTCAGGGCTGTTTTTCTGCAAAGGGACCAGGACGACTGATCCGTGTAAAGGAAAGAATGAATGGGGCCATGTAACGTGAGATTTTGAGTGAAAACCTCCTTCCATCAGCAAGGGCATTGAAGATGAAACGTGGCTGGGTCTTTCAGCATGACAATGATCCCAAACACACCGCCCGGGCAACGAAGGAGTGGCTTCGTAAGAAGCATTTCAAGGTCCTGGAGTGGCCTAGCCAGTCTCCAGATCTCAACCCCATAGAAAATCTTTGGAGGGGAGTTGAAAGTCTGTGTTGCCCAGCGACAGCCCCAAAACATCACTGCTCTAGAGGAGATCTGCATGGAGGAATGGGCCAAAATACCAGCAACAGTGTGTGAAAACCTTGTGAAGACTTACAGAAAATGTTTGACCTGTGTCATTGCCAACAAAGGGTATATAACAAAGTATTGAGAAACTTTTGTTATTGACCAAATACTTATTTTCCACCATAATTTGCAAATAAATTCATTAAAAATCCTACAATGTGATTTTCTGGATTTTTTTTCCTCATTTTGTCTGTCATAGTTGACGTGTACCTATGATGAAAATTACAGGCCTCTCTCATCTTTTTAAGTGGGAGAACTTGCACAATTGGTGGCTGACTAAATACTTTTTTTCCCCACTGTACATCCACAGGTACACCTCATATTGACTCAAATGATGTCAGTTAGCCTATCAGAAGCTTCTAAAGCCATGACATCATTTTCTGGAATTTTCCAAGCTGTTTAAAGGTACAGTCAACTTAGTGTATGTAAACTTCTGACCCACTGGAATTGTGATACAGTGAATTATAAGTGAAATAATCTGTCTGTAAGCAATTGTTGGAAAAATTACTTGTGTCATGCACAAAGTAGATGTCCTAACCGACTTGCCAAAACTATAGTTTGTTAACAAAAAATGTGTGGAGTGGTTGAAAAACGAGTTTTAATGATTCCAACCTAAGTGTATGTAAACTTCCGACTTCAACTGTATAGTTACGGTAGCCTCAAAATGTGGCCATGGATGTGTTACTCATTTTAAGGTTGAATGTTACATTAGTTTGTAAGAGAACCCTTAACTTCGGGCTATTTACTGTATTACAAAAGTAATAGTGAATTGCGTTTGGTTGACAACGCAACCAAATATCAACATTTAAAGTATCTACTGCTTGGATATTTCCATCTGAGCCACTGGCTAAATCCCATTCTTAAACTTTAATTTTTGGTCGAGTTGGAGATGTGAATCCAACATATAATTTGTTAACTTGTCGACAAGTTAATGAGCTAGTTATTGTATTTCAAAAGTAATATTGAATTGTGTTTGGTTGTCATCTTAAACAAAAATCTAAGTTTTAAAAAATGGACTAAATCAAATCAAACTTTAAATGCACTTTAAATAAAGTTTGATTTTATTTAGTCCTATTCTTTAACTTAAATGTTTGGTTGAGATGGGGATGTGAATCCAACATATCAATTATTAATTTGTATACAAACCGAAATTAAAGCCAGACTAAGTCGGTGGCACAGATGGAACTCTCCTTCAAATGTTGATATTTGGTTGCATTGACAACCAAACACAATTCAATATGTAAGGGATAAACGCCAACGTTCTGTACATTACCTTGGAAATAATGGACGACTCAGCAGAGTTCATTTTTCCAAGGTAATGTACAGAATGGAGGTATTTATCCTGCTTATACCACAGTTGCTAAAGAAAACAATACTAAAGCAAACATTTACCGGTAGAAATAAAATAAAAATGTTAACATTTTCATTTTTCTAAGAGATACTTTCTCATCTTTTGGTTGCTAGAGACAGTCGGTTGTTCTATTAGTTCGATATTTATGGACGCGACTCAGTTCGTTCTATATGTTCCGTTTCCTTGCTCACTGCTAATCATGGCTACCCGGACTATTTGCATTGCCCACCCAGATAGATCAATTCTCCAGTAGGAGGTGCTGCCCAGGTCATAGTATTTTTTTCTGATAGTGGATATTACGTTGAAGATCTAGCATTGTTTAAAAGGTACAAATTCAACATATTTTAAACCAGGTTTGTCTATGTTGAAATTTGGTTACCATGATGACATAATCCTGTGGTTGAAATTTCACCCTCAAAACAACAATTACTTTTTTCAAATCCAAATCCACCTAGATTCCATGTCACAATACGTTGACAAATTACATTGAAACAACATTGATTTAACCCGTTTGTGCCCAGTGAGAGGGAGAGATTTCCCATGCAATATAATCAGAAGTGAGCTTTGCAAAACTCATATCATCCACTGCATTTCATTTAATTATATTCCTTGACTTGCTCCTTTAAGGAGCCTACACCATTGACGAATGTCCTCTTTCTCACTTGGTTCGACCCCAGGCCCTAGAGTGCTTTGAGGAACTGTAAATATCTAATGTAGGGCTGACATTTGTATTACCCTCCCCTTTGAGCTTACCTTGCCCGTGCTTGTTGCTTTCCCGAAGGTGACTTTGTACTGCAGCTCATCAGCGAAGACATCCCGGATGGTTCTCTGTTGGTTCTGCTCATTGAACAGGGCTGTGGGAGGGTCTTCTACATACAGGGTGATCTTCTTCTTGTCTTTGCTCACCTCAATCTTGAACTCAGGTCTGCCTATAAGCGCTGGAAGGGAAATGACACGAGAGGTTGACATGCTTGCTTGTCACATTAGGAGCCACTTCGCATGTGGAAAATGTAGTATGCACTGGTATGGCAGCGCAACCATAGGTTTCTATAAGAATGGGGTGCTTGTCTGGTAAGTGTGGAAAATGTGACATTGATATGACTGTAGACAGGTGGTAGTTGGGGTACTTAGTGTCTTCGTAGGGACAAAATAGTATAAATGGTATGACATGTAGTGTAGGTGGCTGCGGTGCAATACTTACTGTCTTCATAGGGGACGAACCTCTCCGAGCGGGTGTGGGGGAACTCTATGAGGTCAGAGTTCACACCACGTAGGGGTTCTGAGAGGACATCAGCGGAGTATTTGGCCTTCAGGTCCACCAGAGAGTTGGACAGGTCACACTCTGTCGCCATTGTCCTGATACAGTGTTGGTTCCTCTCTCTGCTCTGACCAATACTGAAATAGACATAATGGTAGGTTTCAGTCGAAGGCTTATCATTATCTTCAAACATAATTTTTTTGTTCCATTTAGGTCTTTCATTGGGTCTGGGTTGATATCTTAGTTAAAAAATAAGAGAAGTACCACATTTTATTTTAATCTTTGACTTGCATTATAATATTTAGCTCATTGCACCACATATCACACAAATTGTACATAAATAAAACAATGATTTGTATTTTCAGCTCCAAACCCTCTTGAACTATTCACCAGGTTAAGATGCTTCAATTCCTGAAAGACCTTTCAGCGGATCAAAAGTGTAGTCTGATCACATCAGTCCTCACATCTTTCCTCACATATTCCCTGACCTCCTAAATCTTTCCTGCCCTCCTACTGCCCTCCAACACATTACCCTGACTCTTCAAGGTCAGATACTGAGTCTGGGAATAGGTTAGTGCAGACTTACCATGATAATGTTATATAGGCACTGTCTTTTTATATTTAATGGTGACATGTAGGCTAGTGTGTGTGTGTGTCTCTCTGTGTGTGTGTGTGTGTGTGTGTGTGTGTGTGTGTGTGTGTGTGTGTGTGTGTGTGTGTGTGTGTGTGTGTGTGTGTGTGTGTGTGTGTGTGTGTTGTTCCGTCTTCCTTTAAATGCAAAAACCAGTCATATCAGTATGTAAATGCTTTACTTACACAGAATATTCAACAGTGTATGAATAGTTGGAAGGTTTAGGATCCCACATAAGCAGTGTTTTGAAGTTGATCGACAACCAGGAAACATTCTGTGCCTTGGGATAGTCCTCTACAAGAAGAGCAAGATCAGTTAACTACATGTAATGTTAGACATTGAGAATGAGTGAAATTTAAATAATTAGGGACAGTGTCCCTTTTCATGAAAGGTTCACAGGTTGCATTGCCTGTACTGTAAACCAGGATGGTCCCAAGAAGTTGCCAACAAATAATTAGGACATAATGGTTTTAAATGCAGTATGTATATCATTTGATTAATCCATATAGTATCTTTATAGTGTACAGCGTTTAGGATTGTAGGCTATATTTTAATCGTCTATGATGTTTCTGACTCACCTGAAACACAGTTTGTAAAAAAGAATGCAGTACACAATGTCGTAGAAATTAACCTTTCCATTTTCAACATTTTATATTCCAACAGGTCAGTGTAAAAACAGTAATCCAGTCGAGGTAGAGTTAGGTGAATGCGGAATTTAGATGCACACAGAAGCGGTGATCTCAAAAGTTATAGAACTCTCTCTTTGCTTAGAACAATCCCTTTGACTGAACAGGCGCGAGTCTCAGAGCTCCGCAGAAAAAAAAATGCTGATTAGATTGATGTGGTCGGCAGCGATCCACCTCTGATAATGTATTTCAGTCACCTTGTTTCAGCCAACTATATCTATCAAATTTACTGTCTAGCAATATAAAGACGCGTGTCGACCAAATAAGGATGGTCCGGATTGTGGTTTGTTGCCTGGTGGGATGGGCTTATGAGAGTTTAGTGTCATGCAACTTGCTAAACTTTATGTGATGAGAAAACTATCGTAGCGTGTATTTCGAACAGCAGCCGCTGTGTCGCTCCACCAATGTTTCGTCGAAAAAGTATCTACACTGAATAAAAATACAAACGCAACATATAACAAATTCAAAGATTTTACTGTGTTACAGTTCATATAAGGAAATCTGTCAATTGAAATAAATTCATTAGGCCCTAATCTATGGATTTCACATGACTGGGAACACTGATATGCATCTGTTGGTCACATATACCTTAAAATAAAGGTGGGGGCATGGATCAGAAAACCAGTCAGTATCTGGTGCGACCACCATTTGCCTCATGCAGAAGGACACATCTCCTTACCATAGAGTTGAACAGGCTGTTGAATATTGTCCCACTCCTCTTCAATGAGACATCTTTGGGATTGTGTTGTGTAACTAAACTTCACATTTAAAGTGGTATTTTATTGTCCCCAGCACAAGGTGCACCTCTGTAATGATCATGCTGTTTAATCAGCTTATTGCTATGCCACACCTGTTAGGTGGATGTATTATCTTGGAGAAATGCTCACTAACAGGGATGTAAACAAATTTGTGGGCAACATTTTTGAGAAATAAGCTTTTTGTGCATATGGACCATTTCTGGGATCTTTTATTTCAGCTCACGAAACGTGGGACCAAACACTTTATATGTTGCGTTTATATTTTTGTTCAGTGTAATATAATAATAGCCTATGGCAGAAACTGTGGAGATCCCATTTATGACAATGTCATGAAACAGACACATTTTACATCATGCTTTTTTCTGGAATGGAAAATATGTCTACTCACAACTGCTGTCCAGGAGTTTCACCCCGTGGGCTAAATTGTAATGATAATCAGTGATTTCAGGTTTGTAGGGTAACATCGGGTAACTAGACACCCCTAAGAACAATGGCCAATTGCTGACACAAAAAAGCAAAGTTTGATAAAAATGTGGTATGTGGATGATGGTCATGCTTAGGCAATGAAGGGAAATAAGTGGCTACAGTTTACACTTTTGTAGTTATTTAATAAAATGATGTTTTTAGAAAAGGGACATTTTTCCCAAGTACTGGGGTAACTGGTTTTGCTGGGTAGGAGGGCAGATTTTTTGTTGTTGTCTCGCCTAGGGCAGCAGAACAGCCAGGACCGGGCCTGAGCGCACTTGTTCCAGAGAGATTAATTTACCTGTTGGTGGAAGCAGAGTCAAGGTGAGGCCATGGGGTAAGGGGGGAAGCCAGGGGTATCCTACAAACTGCATGGCATGATGCCCACCACAGGTATTCAACAAGAGGACATCTAAAGGGTGTTGTCATAAAAACAAATTGAGCAATTTTATTAGTAAAATATATTGAAGGGGGCATCTGCATACTAAGACAAAGCCATGACAATGCCGTATGAGTCACCTCATTGAGTGTTCAGACAGGCAACTTATTTTGCATTTCCATGAGTTGTTCTTGAATGTAGTCAGTCATACATTCAATGGCTTCATGTCAAATTAAATGTCAAGTTCAAAAGCTTTATTGTCCATTAGGGTAAAGTGTCTAGTCTTAAAAAAGAACCTAGGCTTACCGTTTTCCCGAAGCTGCCCATTCAAGAGGATATATCGGCTGTGCAGCTTAGAAAATACATAAAACTGTCGTCTGAGGGACTAAAATTAGTGATTTTGTCCCTGTGGTGGTATGTACAACTCACTCTCAGCCAGGAACATTTTTACCACAGCATGATGTCATGCTGAATTAAAGTGTGTTAACTCTTGGGCTGTCTTATTCCCCTCCAAACGGGGGGCGGTGTGTCACAGACCAGGAAACATGTAGAGCAGGGTTGCTTTCTTTCACATATCAAGGCCAAACCTCATATGACTCAACATTGCAGATCTCTCAATAGTAGCAATGAGATGAAGAAATTCATTTTTACACTAATAAGTACTTTCAGAGTACTTTTAGAGTACATGTCAAGTATTGAAAATACAGGTTTATTTCTTGGTAGGCATGAAAATATGATCCACAACAAAAGAGAAATTAAATGTCATACAAACTTTCCTCACATAGGCACATGTTGTGTATAACATGTCTGAGTTTTTATGGATTGCCATGACAACAACGTTGGTTGTATACATTTTACTAATGGTGTGGTCATCTTTAGAAGGCCGACTAGAGAAAGAATGACTCCCGTCTTCCTTAGTTCTTAGCTACCAGAGAATACCAATGTGGTTGGCTCACTGGCAGTGGCACTCACTCACTCCAGAACCGATGCCAGGAGAGGCTTTCCCCCATTAAGCTTATGCTAATCAGGGTCTGGATGGTGCCTCACACAATCGCCTGTGGCTTTGAATGCAAAAACACTTACTGGAGAGTCTGAATGCTATTACAGGAGCAGCAAAATGCCTTCCATTGAACGAGGCACAGCACGCAGGCCATGGACAGGCAGACCGGGCTCATTAGAAGATTATGTGTGACCACCGTTACTAGACTACTGACTATAGTCTAGCTATGACTAATGATACAAATCTGAATGCCTTTAGAAATAAAAGACTGAGAGAAAAGAAAAAGTGTTCGCACGGTTTCCATATCCAATTCAGTTAGAAGGAGTTGTTGATTGACAGAGAGGACAGGTTGGAATGAAAAGCACCCACATTCTCTGGGAATATTAAGTTATATTTTCTTTTAGAAAAATGTCTGAACTAATACAGTTATAAAACCCTACCTCTTATTCCCAGGCCAACCCTACAAAGCCTCAGGGAATTAAAAGCATTTTTGAGTAAAAAAATAATTTTGAGTAAACGATCATTTACAAAGCCATCACTAAAAACAGCTGATTCCACATTTATGCTGTGTGATTCACTCAACAAATACATACATATTCCCATGTTCATTCATGTGGTTATAAGTCATTGAATAACTAACATCACTCAAACTGCCAAATCTAAGACTAACAGTGCTGCATTCATTATTTGCATTATAAAGGACAGGTCCCACTTCAGACACCAGCCAGCACAGTAAACTTAGTCATTCATAATACGTTACTGCTGGACGCTGATCTACTGTTTTCCTTTATGGACAATTAGGCTGAAGAATGCAAGTGGAAATGACATCATAGGCCTTCTCTGAGCTCTAGTGTGTAAATATAGAATGTGGTCATGTGTGTGTGTGTGTGTGTGCCTCTGTGGTGGCTTTCCCAAGCTGTGGACAGAGCAGGACATCACTTACTGCTACTGTTCTACCTTAATTACTTTACCAGTCACATCCACTGGGAAATCATACTGAAAGTCTGACTGAGAGCATGGCTTGTTTCTATGAAATGACTTACTTTCATGATCTTCCCCTCTCACAGTTTGCCAATAGTCCACTCATAGAATGAGTAGCATGAACTAGACTCAGTCAGCTCAATGAGGTAGCTACTGATGAGTAAGTGGAGAGACATCGTCCACATTTAGAACAGTCGGCTATCCCAAAATGATATTCAGCTTGATTGTATTAATTTATTTACATCCTTGTGCGTTTGATTCCAAGTTGGAGGGAAAACATATGGGGGATTGGGAGTGAGTCAGTAAATGTGATGAACGACTTGCAGGCTTAGAGGTTTAGTTGACTGATTAATCTTCAAAGGAGAATCGCTGCCATATAGAGAAATGGAACAACTTAATTATGTGTTTCAGTACAAGCTACTGTTCTTGCCATGGTGATGGCTGAGAGTCATTTTCTAAATGTCACGTTTGTGACATATGTTCAGAGAAAAGTTGTGAGCCACATGAAGAGAAAACGTATTGCCAGATGTTGCTGGAATTCCATTCATTGAACCTTAGTAAAATATTGTAGGGATGATAAGGGATGATAAATTGAAAAGTGAAAAAAGAGATTCAGTTCAAGTTGAAGTTCCATGATGTGTTTTTACTGGAATGTTCTCTTTTCTAGTGTAATTCTTCTCAGTAACACTTACACTTTCAATAAGTACACCACCCCGTTCACGAAAATGATTAGCTCCTACGACAGTGAGTCATGTGGCCATGGCTTGCTATAGCAGGCAGACAGGCATTGAGGTATTCAGTTACTGTTCGATTGAACGTTACAATGGGCAAAACGAGTGACCTAAGCGACTTTGAGTGTGGTATGATCATCAGTGCCAGGCGCGCCGGTTCTAGTATCTCAGAAATGGAAGGCCTCCTGGGCTTTTCAGGCAAGAAAGTGTCTAGGGTTTACCGAGAATGGTGCAACAAACAAAAAACATCCAGTCAGAGGCAGTCCTGTGGGTGAAAACAGCTTGTTGATGAGAGGTTGAAGGAGAATGGCAAGAATCTTGCAAGTTAACAGGCGGGCAAAAAACTAACAGGCGAATAACGGAGCAGTACAACAGAGGTGTGCAGAACGGCATCTCGGAACGCACAACTAGTCGGTCCTTGTTACGGATGGGCTATTGCAGCAGACGACCACACCAGGTTCCACTCCTATCAGCTAAAAACAAGAAGAAGTGGCTCCAGTGGGCACACGATCACCAACACTGGACAATTGACGAGTGGAAAAACATCCCCTAGTCTGACAATTCCCAGCTCCTGTTGCGTCATGCTGATGGCAGTCAGGATTTGGCGTAAGCAGCATGAGTCCATGGCCCCATCTTTCCTGGTGTCAATGGTACAGGCTGGTGGCAGTGTAATGGTGTGGGGAATGTTTTCTTGGAACACGTTAGGTCCCTTGATACTAATTGAGTAACGTTTCCATGCCCCAAAGAATTCAGGCTGTTCTGGATGCAAAGGGTGGTCCGACCCGGTACTAGATGGGTGTACCTAATAAACTCACTTTACGCCATTTCACTACTTTCTGGAGAACTTTAGCATGCCTTGAAATGAGTACATATGTCAAATCACCAAGTAGTTGTTGAGTTTGGCTTAGTCTCCTTCCATGAGTAACTTGTTTGCTGATTTCAACATTCTCATTAGCAATTTACTCAACTATATTTTGCTTTCCTTATACCCTGGGAATGTCCCATCCTAACAAGGTGGTTATGACCTTCCCTGGTAGCTGCCAAAACAATTGTTGCTCTTGTCTTCTGCACCCTCAACTTTAAACCATTCTTGATCCAAATCTGAATTTATATCAAGGACTAAGCAGGCTTATAGGGACCTTTGCATTCAGAATGGATGAAAACAACACTAGAGGGAAGATGGACCTCTCTCTCTCTCTTTCTCTCTCTCTTTCTCTCTCTCGCTCTCTCTCCATAAATATCACTTTCATTTTGTGACACAGCTAGAGGGTTTTCCCTCTGCTAGATTTGTTTGGTCTTTAAATCCGACCCGCACATCCCATGTTTTTCTTTGGGGTCCAAGGAAATCCTACATTTCCTAATTGTATTTTGGGATGTCTTCAGTGCTGATGACCCTGTAGGGTGGGCAGGGTATTAACAGAGATGCATCCTGTTTTTCTACCGTGTTTGTGTTGCAGTATTTATCTAGAGCCTTCAGGTCTTCTGTGGAAGTATACAATACTGTTTACTTTAGGACACCATAATGATTGGATGGCGTAGTTATTATTTTAGTGGATTGTGTATTTGATGCAATGCATTGTCACGCAAACCATATCCTGTTACAGAACAGTACATCAGTAGTAACAAGATGAGTGTGCTTGATTTAATTGGGACTAGGAGACCAACGAGGCGAAGTTTGAACCTGTTAGAATCAAAACAAAAATTTCCCAGACAGAATTAAGATGAAGACATAGCCCTAGACTGAGCAATCCCAACAGTATTCTGCGGGTTTCAAAACCACTGTAAATATGAAATTCCAGTTTGATGTATAGATTTGACTTGGTCAAGAACCACAGGAGGTTGGTGGCACCTTAACTGGGGAGAACAAGCTCATGGTAATGACTGGTGCGGAATAGTTAGAATGGTATCAAATACATCCAACATGGTTTCCAGGTGTTTGATGACATTCCATTTGCTCCTTTCCTCACATTATTATGAGCCGTTCTCCCCTCAGCAGCCTCTACCGGTAGCCACCTACGGAGTACCATACACCTCCCTAAATATGAATTACAATTCCAGGAAAAATGACCAAACTAAATGAAATGGTGAAGAGTTCAAGATGTTCCTTTTTGTATGGTGAGGAGTCTTAGAAAAGTATTAGTGTTGATTATTCCATGTTTCACATACAGTGCCTTCAGAAAGTATTCATACCCCTTGACTTATTCCACATTTGGTTGTGTTACAGCCTGAATTCAAAATGGATCAAATATTTTTTTTTCTCACCCATCTACACACAATACCCCAAAATGACAAAGTGAAAACATGTTTTTAGAAATGTTTCCAAATTTATTGAAAATAAAATACAGAAATAACTAATTTACACAAGTATTCACACCCCTGAGTCAAAACATGTTACGGTGGAGGCTCCTCAAAGGAGGAAGGGGAGGACCATCCTCCTCAGTGAATTTCATTTTAAAAAACAAAGTGAAACAGATACTAAATATGTTCACATCACCAAATAATTGATTAAAACACATTGTTTTGCAATTCAGGTCTAAAGTAGCCTCAACAGCCCTCTCTGGGGTAGCACCATGGTGTAGATGGAGGACAGCTAGTTTCCATCCTCCGCTGGGTACATTGCCTTCAAAACAAAACCTAGAAGGCTCATGGTTCTCACCCACTTCCATAGACTTACACAGAAATTGACAACTTCCGGAGGAAGTCCTCCAACCTATCAGAGCTCTTGAAGCATGAACTGACATGTTGTCCACCCAATCAAAGGATAAGAGAATGAATCTAGTACTGAAAGCATAAGCTACAGCCACAGTGGCTTGCGAAAATATTCACCCCCCTTGGCATTTTTCTATTTTGTTGCCTTATGTCCTGGAATTAAAATTGATTTTTTGGGGGGTTTGTATAATTTTATTTACACAACATGCCTACCACTTTGAAGATGAAAAATATTTTTTATTGTGAAACAAACAAGAAATAAGAGAAAAAAAAAGAAAACTTGAGCGTGCATAACTATTCACCCCCCCAAAGTCAATACTTTGTAGAGCCACCTTTTGCAGCAATTACAGCTGCAAGTGTCTTGGGGTATGTCTCTATAAGCTTGGAACATCTAGCCACTGGGATATTTGGCCATTCTTCAAGGCAAATCTGCTCCAGCTCCTTCAAGTTGGATGGGTTCCGCTGGTGTACAGCAATCTTTAAGTCATACCACAGATTCTCAATTGGATTGATGTCTGGGCTTTGACTAGGCCATTCCAATACATTTAAATGTTTCCCCTTAAACCACTCAAGTGTTGCTTTAGCAGTATGCTTAGGGTCATTGTCCTGCTGGAAGGTGAACCTTCATCCCAGTCTCAAATCTCTGGAAGACTGAAACAGGTTTTCCTCAAGAATTTCCCTGTATTTAGCGCCATCCATCATTCCTTCAATTCTGACCAGTTTCCCAGTCCCTGCCGATGAAAAACATCCCCACAGGATGATGCTACCACCACCATACTTCACTGTGGGGATGGTGTTCTCGGGGTGATGAGAGGTGTTGGGTTTGCGCCAGACATTTTCCTTGATGGCCAAAAAGCTCAATATTAGTCTCATCTGACCAGAGTACCTTCTTCCATATGTTTGGGGAGTCTCCCACATGCCTTTTGGCGAACACCAAACGTGTTTGCTTATTTTTTTCTTTAAGCATTGGATTTTTTCTGGACAATCTTCCGTAAACCCCAGCTCTGTGGAGTGTACGGCTTAAAGTGGTCCATATTCTCCAATCTCCGCTGTGGAGCTTTGCAACTCCTTCAGGATTATCTTTGGTCTCTTTGTTGCCTCTCTGATTAATTCCCTCCTTGCCTGGTCCATGAGTTTTGGTGGTCGGCCCTCACTTGGCAGGTTTGTTGTGGTGCCATATTCTTTCAATTTTTTAATAATGGATTTAATGGTGCTCCGTGGGATGTTCAAAGTTTTGGATATTTTTCTATAACCCAACCCTGATCTGTACTTCTCCACAACTTTGTCCCTGACCTGTTTGGAGAGCTCATTGGTCTTCCTGGTGCCGCTTGCTTGGTGGTGCCCCTTGCTTAGTGGTGTTGCAGACTCTGGGGCCTTTCAGAACAGGTGTATATATATATACTGAGATCATGTGACAGATCATGTGACACTTAGATTGCACACAGGTGGACTTAATTTAACTAATTATGTGACTTCTGAAGGTAATTGGTTGCACCAGATCTTATTTAGGGGCTTCATAGCAAAGGGGGTGAATACATATGCACACACCACTTTTCCGTTATTTATTTTTTAGAGTTTTTTGAAACAAATTATTTTTTTCATTTCACTTCACCAATTTGGACTATTTTGTGTATGTCCATTACATGAAATCCAAATAAAAATCCATTTAAATTACAGGTTGTAATGCAACAAAATAGGAAAAAAATAGGGTGGGGAGGAGGATTCAGCAGGGAGGAGAAGGTGAAAAAGAGCTTCCTAGGGTTAGAGGCAGATGCTTGGAATTTAGAGTGGTAGAAAGTGGCTTTAGCAGCAGAAACAGAGGAAGAAAATGTAGAGAGGAGGGAGTGAAAAGATGCCAGGTCCGCAGGGAGTCTAGTTTTCCTCCATTTCCGCTCGGCTGCCCGGAGCCCTGTTCTGTGAGCTCGCAATGAGTCGTCAAGCCACAGAGCACGAGGGGAGGACCGAGCCGGCCGGGAGGATAGGGGACATAGAGAGTCAAAGGATGCAGAAAGGGAGGAGAGGAGGGTTGAGGCAGAATCAGGAGACCAGAGGGAGAAGGATTTAGCAGAGGGAAGGGATGATAGGATGGAAGAGGAGAGAGTAGCGGGAGAGAGAGAGCGAAGGTTGCGACGGCGCATTACCATCTGAGTAGGGGCAGAGTGAGTAGTGTTGGAGGAGAGCGAGAGAGAAAAGGATACAAAGTAGTGGTCGGAGACATGGAGGGGAGTTGCAGTGAGATTAGTAGAAGAACAGCATCTAGTAAAGATGAGGTCAAGCGTATTGCCTGCCTTGTGACTAGGGGGGACAGTGAGAGGGTGAGGTCAAAAGAGGAGAGGAGTGGAAAGAAGGAGGCAGAGAGAAATGAGTCAAAGGTAGACGTAGGGAGGTTAAAGAACCCCAGAACTGTGAGGGGTGATCCATCCTCAGGAAAGGAACTTATCAAGGCGTCAAGCTCACTGATGAACTCTCCAAGGGAAACTGGAGGGCGATAAATGACAAGGATGTTAAGCTTGAATGGGCTAGTGACTGTGACAGCATGGAATTCACATGTGGAGATAGACAGATGGGTCAGGGGGAAAAGAAAGAATGTCCACTTGGGAGAGATGAGGATTCCTGTGCCACCACCCCGCTGACCAGATGATCACGGGGTATGCGAGAACACATGGTCAGACGAGGAGAGAGCAGTAGGAGTAGCAGTGTTTTCAGTGGTAATCCATGTTTCCGTCAGCGCCAAGAAGTCGAGGGACTGGAGGGTAGCATAGGCTGAGATGAACTCTGCCTTGTTGGCCACAGAACGGCAGTTCCAGAGGCTGCCGGAGACCTGGAACTCCACGTGGGTCGTGCGTGCAGGGACCACCAGGTTAGAGAGGCAGCAGCCACGCGGTGTGAGGCGTTTGTATAGCCTAGTGGGAGAGGAGAGAACAGGGATAGACAGAGGCATAGTTGACAGGCTACAGAAAATGGCTACAATAATGCAAAGGAGATCGGAATTAAATGACCTAAACATATGGGAAAGCGAGAGAGCGGGGCCTCCCTCACTTACGTTTCACTGAAACACCCAAATATAACTCTCCCAACTTCCACCCTCAGAAACTATAATTGTTGTAAATAACAGCGGTTCAATGTTTTCTAGGAATAGACTAACTTAGTTTATTCAGCTAGCTAACTTGGTACAGTATTCTTCCGTGAAAAACCGTCCAGGGCACCTAGTCCTATGACGCCACAGCCAACTAGCATGTGTAGTGTCTGAAGGTCTATTGATTTTGCTGATGTTTGCAAATGGTGTAATAGATGAACTTTACTCTGCTTTGCTGAAGCATTTGGAAAAGCATTGCTACATAGGTTTCTTGGAATAGAGGACATTTGGAGATATGTGAAAGCCGGGGATTGGTTTATTAAAATCACATAGGATATAAATACCATGTCTTAATCAAAGAAGGGAGAGACAACATATTGGATCAACAGATTGACCGTTTCTCTCCAGATATAACTGCAGATACAGTGGGGAAAAAAAGTATTTAGTCAGCCGCCAATTGTGCAAGTTCTCCCACTTAAAAAAGATGAGAGAGGCCTGTAATTTTCATCATAGGTACACGTCAACTATGACAGACAAATGAGAAAAAAAAATCCAGAAAATCAAATTGTAGGATTTTTAATGAATTTATTTGCAAATGATGGTGGAAAATAAGTATTTGGTCAATAACAAAAGTTTCTCAATACTTTGTTATATACCCTTTGTTGGCAATGACACAGGTCAAACGTTTTCTGTAAGTCTTCACAAGGTTTTTCACACACTGTTGCTGGTATTTTGGCCCATTCCTCCATGCAGATCTCCTCTAGAGCAGTGATGTTTTGGGGCTGTCACTGGGCAACACAGACTTCAACTCCTCCAAAGATTTTCTATGGGATTGAGATCTGGAGACTGGCTAGGCCACTCAGGACCTTGAAATGCTTCTTACGAAGCCACTCCCTTCGTTGCCCGGGCGGTGTGTTTGGGATCATTGTCATGCTGAAAGACCCAGCCACGTGTCATCTTCAATGCCCTTGCTGATGGAAGGAGGTTTTCACTCAAAATCTCACGATACATGGCCCCATTCATTCTTTCCTTTACACGGATCAGTCGTCCTGGTCCCTTTGCAGAAAAACAGCCCCAAAGCATGATGTTTCCACCCCCATGCTTCACAGTAGGTATGGTGTTCTTTGGATGCAACTCAGCATTCTTTGTCCTCCAAACACAACGAGTTGAGTTTTTACCAAAAAGTTATATTTTGGTTTCATCTGACCATATGACATTCTCCCAATCCTCTTCTGGATCATCCAAATGCACTCTAGCAAACTTCAGACGGGCCTGGACATGTACTGGCTTAAGCAGGGGGACACGTCTGACACTGCAGGATTTGAGTCCCTGGCGGCGCAGTGTGTTACTGATGGTAGGCTTGTTACTTTGGTCCCAGCTCTCTGCAGGTCATTCACTAGGTCCCCCTGTGGTTCTGGGATTTTTGCTCACCGTTCTTGTGATCATTTTGACCCCACTGGGTGAGATCTTGCGTGGAGCCCCAGATCGAGGGAGATTATCAGTGGTCTTGTATGTCTTCCATTTCTTAATAATTGCTCCCACAGTAGATTTTTTCAAACCAAGCTGCTTACCTATTGCAGATTCAGTCTTCCCAGCCTGGTGCAGGTCTACAATTTTGTTTCTGGTGTCCTTTGACAGCTCTTTGGTCTTGGCCATAGTGGAGTTTGGAGTGTGACTGTTTGAGGTTGTGGACAGGTGTCTTTTATACTGATAACAAGTTCAAACAGGTGCCATTAATACAGGTAACGAGTGGAGGACAGAGGAGCCTCTTAAAGAAGAAGTTACAGGTCTGTGAGAGCCAGAAATCTTGCTTGTTTGTAGGTGACCAAATACTTATTTTCCACCATAATTTGCAAATAAATTTATTAAAAATCCTACAATGTGAGTTTCTGGATTTTTTTTTCTCATTTTGTCTGTCATAGTTGACGTGTACATATGATGAAAATTACAGGCCTCTCTCATCTTTTTAAGTGGGAGAACTTGCACAATTGGTGGCTGACTAAATACTTTTTTTCCCCCACTGTATCTGTAAATTAATACGTGAACTTTGATACAATAAATCTTTATAATCAAAGAACAGTGTAAGCGGACTTCTTATCATCACAGCATAATTAGCAACGTTGACTTGGACACCACACATGCCAGCCTCCAACAACACGGTTTAGCACCAATACTCGGCCACAACAAACCACCAGTGTGTTAACACGCCAAGCAGATCATACATGTCCGTGTCTAGCGAATGCAGCTAGCTAATTTAGCCTACTCAAACACACGGCTCAAACAGAGAGGAATGCTATGTTAGCTAGCTGGCTATGGCTATCCAGCACTGGAATTCTTCCAAGTCAAGGTAAGCTTTTGGTTTTATTAATTTATTGCCACTGGGGCTCGCCAGTGTAACTGCTAAACTGCTTGACTACACTGTACTGCATGATTGTAGCGAGTTTACTAACATGTTAGTTCTAGTAGCTATGTTGACTATGACATTAGCTAATATGGTGACGATGACGTCACGATAGCTAACGCACTTTGGTACATCACGCTGTTCCGTACATTTGACCTTATTTTAGCGCCCCCAAAATGTAATACTTCCAGGTCAACTGTAATATGAATACCATCGTAAAGCACATTTTCTCCCCTTTCCAGCAAAATAAATGACGAGACCATCATACTGCCCATCTCTGCATGATTGAAGAAAGCAATGGAGCTCCGCCGGGTCTTTTTTTAAAATGGCGGATGAGGAAGCGAAAGCTACTGCATCATAGTGAAAGGGGGAGATATGTCGTGTAGGGAACCGGCTTTTTTCACCCGATTTGTCCAACTTATCACCTCTAAAATGTAAATAAAACACTTAAAGAGTTTATATTATGTCTCATTACATACCTATTTGAAGGTTTGAGTCGAATTTGAATAGGGTTTTTAGGGCGGTACCAAATGTATCTTCACAATTAAACTGTAGGTGTTCCGGTTTACTTTCAATCAAGAATATGCATATCCTTGCTTCAGGTCCTGAGCTAAAGGCAGTTAGATTTGGGTATGTCATTTTAGGCGAAAATTGAAAAAAAAGGGTCCGATCCTTAAGAGGTTAATCTGCGAGAGAAGCGCTACACCTGGTGGAAAGAGGCTGTACGGCCCAGAATTAATTGAATAATGCGTGCTGTATACTATTGGTCCATTACCATGTCAATCAACGCTGAATTGAAACTTAGTTCACACCCTTGATTTTGATGCCAACACAGTCGCTACAGTCCCATTAGTTTTCATTGCAGCCTCGTTTGAATGCTGCGGTTGCCCACATATGTACGGAACGGAGTTAGCTACCGTTAGGCTATGTGTAGCGGTTAGCTATGGTATAAAGGTTTGGTTTGGAAAGGTTTTTTCGCCTGGTCACAGACAGCTGTTGTGTTGTGCACTGAAGTCCACAAAAAGGGAAAAGGTGAGAGAAGGAGAGTGCGTGGATGCGAGAAGGAATTATACAACGAGCAAAGTGATCATGCTGTTTGTATGTGGCTGCTATGAAAGTGAACTTTGTTTGCGGGTGATCAAGGGTGTATTCATTCTGCCGATTCTGTTGAAAAACATTTCTTACACGGAAGCAAACGGAACGAAATGGGGATAAACATCCGTTTATTTGTCCAATAGAAGCTCTCATTTGCAAATGTTGGACTAATGATGACACTTTAGATCAGCTAGATGCAGGCAAGAGTGTGCAAAGCGGTATTAAATGTGTCACTATCTGCCACCTTGATTACTCCAATTTTTCTCTCGACCTGTGCACTTATGTTGTAAACTTTCATTCGTAGGCTAGGTTGTAGCAACCTCATGATATGTATATGGAACATTTTTGTATCATGTAGTAGCCTAAACTTATCGATGTTACATTGAGCTGGGTGAATGGAATATGAATGATAGTCATCCAATATGCTGTAATAGAAATAAGGTCATGCTCATTAAAAATGAATCGTCCTCCCTTACCTTAAATGGCACCGACCGCCACTGATGTTAGAATCACCTTTGGCAGCGATTACAGCTGTGAGTCTTTCTGGGTAAGTCTCTAAGAGCTTTGCACACCTGGATTGTACATCCAATGTCGTCTTGGTATGCAACTCCAGAGTGGTAATCAGTGATGTGTTGTGTTGGATTTGCCCCAAACATAACGCTTTGTATTCAGGACATAAAGTAAAATTCTTTGCCACATTTTGTGCAGTTTTACTTTAGTGCTTTATTGCAAACAGGATGCATGTTTTAAACTTGGTAACTGTTTTAAAGTCACCATTGGCCTCATGGTGAAGCCCTGAGTGGTTTCCCTGAGTTAGGAAGGACGCCTGTACCTTTGTAGTGACTGGGTGTATTGACACACCATCCAAAGTGTAATTAATAAGTTCACCATGCTCAATGGGATATTCAATGTCTGCTTTTTTAAAAATATATATATCTACCAATAGGTGCCCTTCTTTGCGAGGGGGCATTAGAAAACCTCCCTGGTCTTTGTGGTTGAATCTGTGTTTGGAAATTCACTGCTTGACTGAGGGACGTTAAAGATAATTGTATGTGTGGGGTACAGAGATGAGGTAGTCATTCAAAAATCATGTTAAACACTATTATTGCACACAGAGTGAGTCCATGCAAGTTATTATGTGACTTGTTAAGCCAATGTTGATACCTGAACTTATTTAGGCTTGCCATAACAAAGGGGTTGAATACTTATTGACTCAAGACATTTCAGCTTTGAATTTTGTATTAATTTGAAAAAAAAATCTAAAAACATAATTCCGCTTTGACATTATGGGGTATTGTGTGTAGCCCAGTAACACAACATCTAAATTCAATCAATTTTTAATTCAGGCTGTAACACAACAAAAGTCAAGGGGTGTGAATACCTTCGGAAGGCACTGTATCTACCATATTAAGTATGACACTGTAACTTTCAAAGTTAATTGAACAGCATTTTCTTTAAATTAAACATGCAAAAAAAACTTTTGCTCCTCTATCAAGGATTACACTAAACACACACAGATCTGCAGCAGTACATTCCTATTCATAATTATCACAATTAACCTCTCGATCAGGATCTTCTGAGCTCTTATGTGAGCAGGGCCAGAGTTGGCCTGTTTGTCTGGCGGTTTGCAGAGTCAAAAAGAGGTCACAAAGGACTCAATGGATGTGGTCCGCTTATCATCAAGCCAACACAGATGACTGATAACATTTAGTTTACATTCCTGCCCTGCCAGATGTGTTTTATATAAGGGACCGGGTGTACTGCCACACTTTAAAGGAAGCCGTTCAGGGGTTGAATAATGTGGGCACAGTTCTGCAGATGAAGCTTTTGTTTAGGGTACAACATTATTAGGCTTGCAGCTATAAGGCCTTAGCCAGAGGAGAGGACTTTGATGTTTCATAGAGTGACTGCTCTGAAGGTTTGTATAGTCATGGGGATTTAGAGATGAACAAAAAGGTGGCTCAGTTCACGGGAGTGGCAAATGACTAACTGCCAAAGAGAACGTTTTTCTTTCACTGGCAGCCCAATTCTGTAGTTTCCTTCTAACCCATCAGTTACTGGGTGAATACTGGGTTGTTTTCGATGGAGTTTAACTTTATATCTCATCCCGTAAACTAGGGTGGAAACATATCGTTTGTGTCATATCAGATGATTCAATGTTTGGCTGGGATACATGTTTTGTTTTTCTAAAGGACGAAAATCTTGCTAGTTCAGGTTAAGAATGAGTCAGATAGTGTCAAATGGTTCGTTATAATTTCACCCCTGTTTCTCAGGAACAAACTGTTCCATCTCACATAAATGTCTCCATGAATTACACTGTATACAGTAGTTACAAGTTCCACGCTGACCGTGAAACTCAAATGACAATTTTGTTGAAACATGGTTTTCAGATTTACACATCACTGATATATACTGTGTGTAGACAATGCATGATTTGTAAGATCAGTCAGGGTGGCAGCTGGGAGGGTCCTTCCGGCCTTTCTATACATTGGTCTGTACAGATATTAAACACTGAATGTACTCTCTTCCCTGAAATCCACTAAGAATGAACATTCATCCAGATTGAACAGAACATCACCATGTCTAATCACTCTTCCATGATCTTTACTCTAGTCCCTGAAGTGTCATTCAAGTACATGGAGGATGCAGAGACCGCAGGGGAGCCCAATCACACAGCTGTGACCAGGACACTAGCTCCTCTTGCTCCACAGGGATTGGCTACCAACAGTTACCATGGGAAACAAAGTCTAGGTTTCTAAGCAACCTGGGAGTGGAGCTAGAATTACAGAGGTGTTACATTTTCTGTACCAGACGAATTATGAGAGATTAAGACAATGGGGGAGGAAAGAAAGAAAGAAAGAAAGAAAGAAAGAAAGAAAGAAAGAAAGAAAGAAAGAAAGAAAGAAAGAAAGAAAGAAAGAAAGAAAGAAAGAAAGAAAGAAAGAAAGAAAGAAAGAAAAATAGAGACAGAGGGGGTGGGGGAGTGAGGAGTGAGTGAGACAGAGAGAGGGGGAGGAAAGGGAATGTAGACAGTGGAATACTGTAGCTGTGAAGACCTCAGTAAAGGGGTCAGGGTTTTTTGCAGGAGGTCCATGATATCCAGATGTACAGTGGTACATTTCCCATGATGAGATTAATTTGTTTTCCGATTTGGAGTAAAATGTCCTCTTGTCTGTTTTTGCTCCCCTTTCTCTCCGTATGTGGTAGATTAAAAACAATACTCTGTAGCTGTCTGACTTCTCCTTGTTTGTTTGATTTGGACATTGTATACCACAGCTGAACAACTAACTTTTATTCAGAGACTATTTAAACTTTTTGGGGGATGGTCTCAACCCCCATATCTCTCTTTCTGGTGAATCAGTATCCTAATTAATCATGGTCCTCAAATCTCTTGGTTTTGAGGACCATGTTGAATATCCCCAGCAAACCAGGAACATTCCCAGGACATTAGCTAACATTCCCATTAAGTTATAGTTATGGTTTTATCTAACATTAGGATGATAACATCCCAAAAACATTCAAATAATGTTTTTAAAAACATTTGTTCATTTATTTTCAGAAAATGTTTTAAATTAAATATCCTAGGAATGTTCTCCTAACATTCACAAAAATGTTGTGCACAACATCTGTAACAACCACCACACAGAACATTCCCCTAAGGTTATTATTAGGTTTTCAGGTAATGTAATAACAAAATGTGTTCTGGGAACGTTCTGGGTTTGTATGCAATCTGGGGTGTTTTCTGACCTAAAACTGACCCTTTCTCTCAAATAACTAATGACAGTGGTGCATTGTTGTTGTTGAGTGTTTCTAGTACAAACTTCCCCTCCATGTTTCTGCATCCATCCTGTGTTGAAGTGAGATCTGAAAGAACGTAATCCTATCTCTGGGACTTTGACTTAGAGGATCAGTAGTCTGCACAACATAATGAGCCGAAGCAAAGTTTCATGCATTAACATCTGATTTACTGGGATCTTTTCCTTGGGATCGTTATTTATTTAACCCTTTTTCTCCCCAGTTGGTAGTTACAGTCTTGTCCCATCACTGCAACTCCCGTACGGACTCGGGAGAGGCGAAGGTCGAGAACCATGCGTCCTCCAAAACACGACCCCGCCAAGCAGCACTGCTTCTTGACACACTGCTTGCTTAACCCGGAAGCCAGCCGCACCAATTTGTCAGAGGAAACACTGTACAGCTGGCGACTGAAGTCACTGTGCATGTGCCCGGCCAGCCACAAGGAGTCACTAGAGCGCGATGGGACAAGGACATCCCCTAACCCGGACAACGCTGGGCCAATTGTGCACTGCCTCATGGGTCTCCCGATCGCGGCCAGCTGTGACACAGCCTGTGATCGAACCCGGGTCTGTAGTAACACCTCTTTCACTGCGATGCAGTGCCTTAGACCGCTGCTCCACTTGGGAGGCCTCCTTGGGATAGTTTTGATACACATTTTCTGTGGTACTTTCTCTTCCATTTTCTTACTAGGCACCTGATTTCCCATTCCCAGTTTCAGTTTCTTGTAAGATTGTAGTAAAGTATTAAAGCATATGGATAGTTGTCATCCACGTTTCCTGCAGGCCCACACACAGAAGTGCACTTTTTCTCCAACCCAAAAGTTCACACAAGTTCAAATTTAATTACCGTATTTTCCGCACTATAAGGCGCACCGGAGTATAAGCTGCAGCAGCTAAATTGAATGATATTGAATGAGTGTACATATATAAGCCGCACTGGACTATAAGCCGCAGGTGTTTTAATGTTTAATTACCATATGTAAGGGTTCGTGCACAGAGGGGATTGTCGGGAATGTCACGGTTCTCTAAGACCGAACCCAGAAGCAGACCAGGACAAGGTGAGTTGAACGAAGGTGAGTGTTTATTTACAGATTCAAAAGGATGCAGAATAATCCAGAGACGAAACGGGTGGCGGAGATGAGTAGGTGGAGGTGAAGTGGAAGATTAAATGATGGCACGGCAGGGGTTGGGTGAAAGTTCCGAGAGAATGATGTTAATGGCTAACGATCCGGCAGGGAATGGATGTCAGGTCAGAGCTTAAGAAGGGGTGATGATCAGGACCAGGTGTGCCGAGGCTGATGAGAAGCAGGTGCGGGTATCGAGAGATCACCCGCCTAAACGTCGCCCGGCAACCCGGACAGGGTGCGTTCAGGAACCTTTGGGAAAACAGGAGATACCGAGCAGAAAAACGGCAACCCAGGCAGGAACAGACTCAGGGACGCAGGGTTCATGACAGTACCCCCCTCCGATGAACGCCACCGGGCGGACTACCCGGAGCGCCAGGATGGAGGCGGTAGAAGTCACGAAGGAGGTCAGCATCAAGGATCTGGCGCAGAGGAATCCAACTCCTCTCCTCAGGACCATACCCCTCCCAGTCCACAAGATACTGGGAAACCCCGGCCCCGCCGTCTGGAATCCATGATGGGGCGCACCGTGTAGACAGGACCTCCTCCGATCATCCGAGGAGGAGGAGGAGGAGAGCGGAGGGGGCAACAGAGGGCTGAGGAGAACAGGCTTGAGGCAGGAGACATGGAAGGTGGGATGGACTCTGAGCGTCCAAGGCAACGAGTCGAACCACAACCGGATTGATCACTCTCTCCACCACAAACGGACCAATGAATCTCGGCGACAGTTTCCTGACTCAGTCCGCAGAGGGAGGTCCCGTGTAGCCAACCAGACCCTATCTCCGATGGCATAAGCGGGGGTGGAATACGGCGACGATTCGCCTGGAGCTGATACCGGTCAGAAACTCGAAGGAGGGCCTTTCTGGCCCGATGCCAGGTCCGGTGACAACGATGAATGTGGGCCTGGACAGAGGGAACCGAGAGATCCTTCTCCTGAGAAGGAAACAGGGGGGTTGAGTAGGTATAGGCACTGGAAGGGAGACATCCCAGTGGCAGAAGTAGGGGAGAGTATTGTGGGCATACTCAACCCAAGGCAACCGAGAGACCCAAGAGGTGGGGTTGGAAGAAACAAGGCAGCGCAGCGTGGATTCCATCTTCTGGTTGGCTCTCCGCCTGTCCATTGGATTGGGGGTGAAATCCAGATGTGAGACTGACTGTAGCTCCAATGGCCAAACAGAATGACTTCCAGACAGCAGAGGTGAACTGAGGACCACGGTCGGAAACTATGTCACTGGGCAATCCATGAACCCTGAAAACCTCCCTAACCAGGATCTTGGACGTCTCAGAGGTAGAGGGAAGCTTGGAGATGGGCACAAAGTGGGCGAACTTGCTGAATCTGTCCACAATAGTCAGAATGACCGTGTTCCCCTCAGAAGAGGGCAACCCAGTGACAAAGTCCAGGGGCCAGATGCGACCATGGTCGCGGGGGATAGGTAGGGGAGTGAAGAAGTCCAGAGCTGGGCCGATTGGCACTCTTGTTCTGTGCACAAACTGGACAGGCAGCAACAAACCTCCGAGTATCTTCTCCCATGGCAGGCCACCAAAATCGTCTGCGTAGAAGCGCCATCGTCCGAGCCACGCCAGGTGGCGAAGCCATCTTGCTGGCGTGGGACCATTGGAGGACAGGCCGAACGGACCGACTCAGGCACAAACAAACGACCGGCTGGACCGTTACCGGGGCCGGGCTGCGTCCGAAGGGCCGCCATAACCTCCTCCTCAGTCCTCCACATAACGGCTCCTACGTCAAGGTTCCGGGGAAGAATCGTCTCAGTCTTGGCCCCACTCTCCTCCATCTTGGAGAACATCCGGGACAAGGCGTCCGCCTTGCCGTTCTTAGACCCCGGTCGGAACGTCAAGGAAAAAATTAAAGCGTCCAAAAACAACGACCACCTGGCCTGGACGGGAGTTGAGTCGTTTAGCCGATTGCGCGTAAGCAAGATTCTTGTGGTCAGTCCAGACAACAAACGATTGCTCCGCCCCCTCCAACCAGTGGCGCCACTCCTCCAAAGCAAGTTTCACTGCGAGAAGCTCCCGGTTACCCACATCGTAGTTCCTCTCCGCAGACGAAAGACGACGAGAGTAGTAGGCGCAGGGATGGAGTTTACCGTCAGTGGAGCATCGCTGGGACAGGATGGCGCCAACCCCCACATCAGACGCATCCACCTCAACGACAAACTGACGGGCAGTGTCAGGTTGAGAGAGAATCGGAGCGTTGGTGAATCGCCTCTTCAAATCCAGAAATGCTCGGTCCGCCTCAGGATTCCAATTGAAGGTTCTGGTACTAGAAGTCAGGGCAGTTAAATGAGCGGCCACACGGCTGTAGTCACGGATAAATCTACGATAGAAATTCGCAAACCCCAGAAACCTCTGGAGCTGCAATCTCGTACCGGGCTGGGCCCAATCCAGAACCGCCCTAACCTTCTCTTGGTCCATCTAATCTCTCCCCTGGAGATGATGTACCCGAGGAAGGATGTAGTGTGGGCGTGAAATTCACACTTCTCGGCCTTCACAAACAGGCGATTCTCCAACAATCGCTGCAGAACCTGCTTGACATGCTGGACGTGGCTGGAAGGCTCCTTAGAGAAGATAAGAATGTCATCCAGGTAAACGAACACAAAAAGACCGATCATATCTCTCAGGACATCATTCACCATACTCTGGAACACTGCTGGAGCATTGGTCAGTCCAAACGGCATCACCTGATACTCGAAATGACCCATCAGTGTATTGAAACCAGTCAACCACTCGTCACCCTCTGATCCGGACCAGATGATACGCATTGCGTAGGTCCAGCTTGGTGAACACCGTAGCACCCTGTAAGGAGTCGAAAGCAGAGCTCATCAAGGGCAGGGGATACTTGTTCTTGACGTGATATCATTCAACCCCCGATAATCAACACAAGGTCGAAGAGAGCCATCCTTCTTACTCACAAAGAAGAATCCTGCCCCCAGGGGGTGATGACGAGGGACGAATGAGACCAGCAGCTAGGGACTCCTTTATGTAGGTCTCTAAAGCTTCACGTTCAGGTCGGGGAGATGCTGTATAACCGTCCCTTGGGAAAGACAGCTCCAGGGAACAGGTTTATGGCACAATCATATGGTCGGTGGGGAGGGAGTGACAGAGCCCTCTGCTTACTGAACACCTCCCCCAAATCGTGATATGTCTCGGGGACCAGGGACAAATCTGAGGTTAGCCTCAATGACCTGACTGGGAACAGAATGGGAACAGGCAGTCTTGAGGCAGTGTAGTGTGGCAATCAATGCTCCAACTAGTTACCTTGCCAGTCACCCAATCGAACGTGGGATTGTGTTCCTTCAGCCAGGGGTATCCAAGGACCAGAGGAACATGGGGAGAAGGCAGAATGAAGAATGAGATAACCTTAGAATGATTCCCTGACAACAGCATCTTAACCGGTTCAGTCCTCATCGTGATACGTGCCAGACTACTGCCGTTCAGAGTGGTAGCTTCAATGGCTTCCGGTAGTCGCTCCTTGGGAAGCCCCAGCTGTTCCACCACGTCTGCATCAATAAAGCTGCCATCGGCACCTGAATCGATGAAAGCGTTAATCGCTAAACTCTGATTCCTGTTCATGAGGGTAGCCGGGAAACGGGGTCTGACAGGGGTATTGAGAGGTTGAAACCGGCTCGCTAAAAGTCCTCCCAAACTTAGCGAGCCGGGCAGTTTGACAGCCGCTGGGAACAAGTGGAGATGTAATGTCCCGAACTACCACAGTAGAGGCAGCGGTTGGTCTCACGTCTATGTTGGCGCTCCTCCTTGGTTAACCCGTGCCGCCCCACTTGCATGGGTTCAGAATCTGGAGGCAGGACCTCTCCACTAATCCCGTGTGGTGGACAAAAGATCGACGCGTTCTGGTCCACCTCCTGACCCAACTGGGAACCGAGAAGCTGATTGATTGACGGGCCCCATTGCTTCTCCCTCCTTCTCTCTCGAACTCTGTTATCCACCCGAATAGACAAAGCGACCAAACTGTCCAGGTCACTAGGCTCCAGATAGGAGATCAGCTCATCCTTGAGTTGCTCCGACAACCCCTGATAAAAGGCTGCTTGCAGTGACTCTTCATTCCACCCACTCTCCACAGCCAATGTCCTGAATTCGATAACGAAGTCGGCAACTCTGCGAGAAAACAGGCGTTTAGCTGCGTCCTTACCTCGGACAGGATGGTCAAACAGCTTCCTCATCTCTGCCATGAACTCCTGGTATGAAGCCATGCAGGTGTCCTGTCGTTCCCATACGGCTGAAGCCCACTCCAGGGCTCTACCACGCAGCAATTCAATGACAAAGGCTATCCTAGCCTTGTCTGTGGCATAAGAGTGGGGCTGTAGATCGAACACTAATCCACACTGCATAAGAAAGGAACGGCATCTTCCCAAATCCCCCCTCATATTTATCAGGCGTCGGAACCTTGGGCTCACGGGAAGGGCACAGCTCCAGAAGCGGCAGGCGAGATGGGTGAAACCGGTGGTGGATTCTCCACCGGCAAACTGAGCTGAGCCTGGATCTTCGTCAGACTGGTAGAAAAGTTCGAACTGACAACGCTATCTCCTGTAGCGCTTCGTGCTATGTTGTCCCAACATCTTCTCCTGATGGGTAATGGCATGGCGAACAGAGTCCAGGTCCGCTGGGTTCATTTCTGGCCGGATCGTTCTGTCACTGTTCTCTAAGACCGAACCCAGAAGCAGACCAGGACAAGGTGAGTTGAACGAAGGTGAGTGTTTATTTACAGATTCAAAAGGATGCAGAATAATCCCAGGAGACGGAGCGGGTGGCGGAGATGAGTAGGTGGAGGTGAAGTGGCAGATTAAATGATGGCACGGCAGAGGTTGGGTGAAGGTTCCGGGAGAATGATGTTAATGGCTAACGATCCGGCAGGGAATGGATGTCAGGTCAGAGCTTAAGAAGGGGTGATGATCAGGGACCAGGTGTGCCGAGGCTGATGAGAAGCAGGTGCGGGATCGAGAGATCACCCGCCTAGAACGTCGCCCGGCAACCGGACAGGGTGCGTTCAGGAACCTTTGGGAAAACAGGAGATACCGAGCAGAAAAACGGCAACCCAGGCAGGAACAGACTCAGGACGCAGGGGTTCACGACAGGGAAAGAGATGGCTGCTTGAGGAAGCTCCCATTTATTAACATTTCAACAAACAAGTTGCATATTTGCATAACGTATTCAAGTGTTACCATTTAGTGCAATAGGAGCTACAGAACATATACTGTGCTGTGTAAACTGTACTGTATCACATAGCGTTTCAGACACACAAACTTTTCAACTTTCAAACTTAAACGGGGTGCGCTCCCAGTGCACATACCGGCAGTGATCTACAGCAGTGGTTTTCAACCAGTGGTCCTTGAGGGAGTGCTAGGGTTCCCCAGCAAAATTAGTTAATAGTGTCACAATCATTTAACCACTTAACTTTGGTTATTTTGAAAAACCTTGAAAAAGTGTGCACATCTTTGAATATTTATCTACATTATAGCCTACAGTAGTACCATAACAAAAAACAAAGCTTACAGCGCTTGACGAGGCAATACAATGGCTAAATTAAATGTGTTTTTTTTTAAAGTGCAAAATAAGTGCCTGTAACACGACAGTAAGCGCGTAAGCCTAAAGTTGCAGCAACACGGCTGCTTAAAATATACGGTAATCAGCCTACCAGAAAAGTCATTAATCCTTGTCTTCATCTTTTAGGCTAAGGTGCAGTACACGGCTGTAACCAGAAAAGTCAAGTCATTAATCCTCATCTCCGTCTTCTTCCTGCGTACTAAAACCACCAAAGTCCTCATCTTCAGTGTTGGAAACGAACAGGCTCAGGGTGGCTTCGTCAGCCACTCTCCTCTCTCCTTCGTTGTCGCTCTCAAAACCAACGAACTCCTCTTCGTCACTGTCGGAATCGAACAGCCTCTGAAGGGCCTCAGCTGTGGCGACGTCCTCCTCTTCATCACGCAGCAGTCCAGCCTTTCGGAACCCGTTAATGATCGTGGATGTTTTGACAGCCAGATTGACTGCCTTTAACTTAAAAGCTGCATCATATGCATTTCTACGTTTGTTTTTCCATAATGAGGGTTTGTGCATGAAAACTTCCTTTGCACAAACTGTCTCGCTCTCTCGTAATGTCTGTCTGTCTTGCTAACGTTCTGTCTCTCGTTCTGTCTCTCGTACCACTCTCGGTTCCACTTTTACTTTTGCGCGCTACCTGTCTCACTCTTTTTCCGGCCTCCAGCTTTTCCTGCTGGAGCCCGCCGCTTAAAGGTGGGGGGCGCGGACCGTCATAGAGCCCATAGAGTTAAAGTTGGTGGACTGTAACCTGTAAAATCCATAGATTTAGGAGGTCTTCTAGTGGCCGTTAGCTGTAAAAAATCCATAGATTAGCCGCACCGTTATATAAGCCGCAGGGTCGAAAAATTGGAAAAAGGCGCGGCTCATAGTCCGAAAATTACGGTAGTTTCTTATTTTAACAAACTTGACACAGTACAGACAGACAAAAATTAAATAAAAACATTCAAATGGTACTTGACAGGTCTGGTAAACACAAAATTAAAGGAAAATATGTGAAAAGTAAAGAGTAACTTAAACACTCCCATTAATTTGTGCTCTCTCTTGCCTAAAGGTGATACATCCACGCCAGCACAAACATTAGTGTGTCACAAGGGCAATGTTCAAACAATATCCACACCGAGATGTGCCAACAATTCCTCCCGAATTTCCAGCATTCTGAGCTGTCAGAACAGACATTCTTTCCCAGCAACAACAAATCAGCATCCTGCAAAATTCTGTATGCTGCTGTTCGTCACTAAAAGGCTAATCTTCGTCTCACTACCCGTATCCAAACAAATACAGTAAGCCAATAGGAAGGATTACGTTGATACAAGCAAATTAAGTTTTCACAGGAAGTCTGATATAAAATATTAATCCTCACTGCCTGTAAACAAACAATACATAGAATAAGTCATAGGAAGTGTTAATCGATTAATAAGAACATTTGTTTTTGCAAAAAAAATCTGTCAAAGTTCAGCAAAGTCAGGGTTGTCCTTTTTCACCCGTTACTCTTCTAGCCATGAGAATATGCCTTGGAAAAACAAAGCCCCAGGCAGACTAAATGGCCTGCCTGCCATCAGAGGAGCTAATGGCCTTTTACTGCTCAGGCACAAAACAAACATCCAAATGGAAGTTCAAAACAGCGGATCTGATAACAGAAGACTGTGTAGAAAAGGCTGTGGCACAGAGAGATTGAATTTGTACTCATTCCAGTGTTGATACTGTGTCTATATGGTTTCAAAATGTAGTCTTTATTTTAGAGTTGTTTCACTGTACAGTTTTAAACTGAGTCACCCAAGCTTTTACACCAGTTTGTTACAGCAGTTTAACCAAAAGGTGCACATTTTTTCACACAATTCAAGCATGCCAATTAACATGAATTGTCCCTGATGTGTGGTAAAGACAGTATTTTTCCACCGGTTCTTTGCAGGTCCCCGCGTGTCGCCCCTGCCTGCTTAGGAATGTGAAGATAAAAAAGATAGGCACCATAGAGGTATGGGAAGGACACGGGTTGGGTGTTGGTACGGCCCACCTGTAAAGGCGTGTTATGACATGGCTGTCTGCTCGTCAATGCTGCAGACTCCTGGCTGCTCCCCTCTAGAATAACAGATGAGTGATTGAGGAATCATACAGGAATCAGATAGGGAGTTGAGACTCCTGTAGGCATGACAGTACAGTAGCCCTCATGGTGGCTAGTGATGAGTGATAGTGGATTGTAGGAGTCACACAGTGGATCAGAAGCAGTCTAAAAAACTGGACACACCGTAATGAACGTCGGCCGTGCGTGGCGTGCACAGTAGATCACCTGCTGGGTGGCGATGAATGGTGGTGATTCATCATGTGGAATTGTCAGAAAATGAAAAGAAAATGATGGCCCATGTTCTGTGGTAGAGGCGATAGGGACAGCCTCACGCTGCACACAGCAGATGTTTGATCTACGCGCACAGACAATGTTTGTGGTTCGTCTTGTCCTTAAGGATTACTGTAATCAACAGTTTTTCCCCCAGGAATGAGTGGATTACATTTCTAATAAGTATGAGAGGTAACATTTACTGTATTAGTATAACATGATGCAGTCACTATGAGGCTTTAGCCTAAATTCGGAATTCAAACTCTTAGTGTTTGTTTCCTGTCTGTGTGATATACTGTCCTAGGCCCTTGAATTCTGGGAATCCTTCTAAATTGTTCCCAGGGGTCTTTGTGGTTCTAGGTTATTGCCACTTCATTTCATACAGATGCAGTCAGCCTGGGAGAGGAGAACAGTATCAGTCTGATAAGATGTAAACAACTCCCCCAAAGCATAGTCCTCAATCAATGCCTGGGTAATCCCCTGCATCAATTAGACAATCCAACTCTCTACTAAAGTACATGCATTCTGTATAAACCCAGGAATAATCATATTCCCACATTCTGCTACATTCATCACAAGTCTGGCCGAAAATATGAAGTGATAGTCTACATTAGATTATACTGTAGATTAACTTTGACCCTACTGACTCATGTCATTGTGATATAGCAGCTACTGTGACAGTCATTTCATTCTACACTCCAAAAGGGTTCTCCGGCTGTCCCCATAGGAGAACCCCTTTTGGTTCCAGCTAGAACACTTTTTGGGTTCCATGTAGAACCCTCTGTGGAAAGAGTTTTGCATGAAAGCCAAAAGGATTCTACCTGGAACCAAAAAGGGTTCTTCAAAGGGTTCTCCTATGTGGACAGCTGAAGAACCGTTTTAGGTTCTAGATATAACCTTTTTTTGTAAGAGTGTGTGGATCATCATGTCTAAGAAGACACTTCTGGTTCCACTGACTCTCTCCACCTGTCTCCCCTCTACAGTGGCAGGATATTCCATTTCCAGACTGGGGCTTTCTGGCCAGTATGATGTTTCTGGACAATCTAATTCACTATGAAGTCATGATGTGTATGCTATGGGAAAGAAGTGGATTTTATTTCATATTGTGGATCATGACTAAGAAGAACCTTCCGATTCCGTCTCTCTCCTACAGTGGTAAAATAGGTTTCCAGACTGAGGTTCTTAGCCATACTATCTCACTATTAAGTCATACTGTGTAATTTATAGTACGCGGGTGGAGAGCAGATGGATGCTCCACATCTGGCAGGAGGCCTGCTGCCCAGATACTACAAGACCAAGGCTACTGATGGTACTTTAACTGGCCAAAGTACTTTCAGCTTCTGCACAGATATCATCTCACAAATAACTGTTATGGTGAGCAGGAAAATCAACCACTCCTAACCAAACAGTTCATAAAGTGGCTAGCATTAGAAAACCACCTATTTTACAGATGGATAAAAATGATCTGGATCAGCAAAGGAGAAAATGAGTTTTTCTCCCAGAAAAGAACATCTGTGGTTTGCTAATAGACCAAAAGTTGTTCCACGGTTCGGCTGAAAATATGTGAATTAAGCTGTCTGAGTCTTGCTGTTACCTTGTCTGCCTTCTCCTTTCAGACTTTACATTATCCAACTAGACCGCCAATATTTGCAAATGTCTTTCCATAAGGACCTAAATTATTTGAGAGTAATTGATGTCTTTAAAGGGAAAAGTAAACATTAAAGTTTGTATTTACTTATTCCCTGCCATGGATATGGAAATAATGGACGCGGGAACATGAGATGTGGAATGTTGTTTGGTCTAGATGGGAATGGGATGCTTGTGGGTTTTCTTCAAAGAAGAAGCAGACAAAATAGTTCATTGTTTTAATGCAATCATGTGGCTGTACAACATGTCCAGACAATGACATATGATATCTTGATGTAGCTTAAAAGACTACTACAGGATATGAAGAACATCATTTAAAATTGAGAAATTGTTTCAACAACTGAATGGCCAAATGTGTCATTTCAGAGGTGACAAATGCAGATAGGGCAGAAAAACTATATGAACAGTATACTGCTATTTTTAGCTTTCATCTGACAACAACACACATTTAAACTGTGCATCATGCTATCTTACTGATATCTCAACTTTTATACAATTGTTCCAGAGCCAAATTAAAGTTGTGATGAAAAGCATGCCACCACTTGAGCGATGAATAATGTCAAACAAGAGTCAAATGGGTGTGTGGAAAACATGCACTCTTACTCTATAGTCTCAACAATCATATTCACCTATTGGGAATTCACACAGACATCCACACAGACATCCACGCCCTGCTTAAGCTGGCTGTTTGGTCGCGTACAGACATTTGCAGATGTTATTTCAGGTGCAGTGAAATGCTTGTGTTTCTACCTCCAACAGTACAGTAATAATACCTAGCAATACACAAACAATACACACATAATCCAAAAAGTTAAAAGAAGAAATTAAGAAATATCAGAACTAGCAATGTCAGAGTCCGGAATATATATATACTGTTAATATATACAAAAGTATGTGGACACCCTTTCAAATTAGTGGATTTGGCTATTTCAGCCACACCCGTTGCTGACAGGTGTGTAAAATCGAGCACACAGCCATGCAATCTCCATAGACAAACATTGGCAGTAGAATGGCCTTACTGAAGAGCTCAGTGATTTTCAAATTTGCACCATCATAGGATGCCACCTTTCCAACAAGTCAGTTCGTCAAATTTCTGGCCTGCTAGAGCTGCCCCGGTCAACAGTTTGTGCTGTTATTGTGAAGTGGAAACGTCTAGGAGCTACAACGGCTCAGCCTCGAAGTGGTAGGCCACACAAGCTTACAGAACGGGACCGCCGAGTGCTGAAGCACTTACCACGTAAAAATCGTCTGTCCTCGGTTGCAACACTCACTACCGAGTTCCAAACTGCCTCTGGAAGCAACGTCAGCACATGAACTGTTCGTCGGGAGCTTCATGAAATGGGTTTCTATGACCGAGCAGCCGCACACAAGCCTAAGATGACCATGCGCAATGCCAAGTGTCGGCTGGAGTGGTGTAAAGCTCGCCGCCATTGGACTCTGGAGCAGTGGAAACGCGTTCTCTGGAGTGATGAATCACACTTCACCATCTGGCAGTCCGTCGGACGAATCTGGATTTGGCGGATGCCAGGAAAACGCTACCTGACCAAATGCATAGTGCCAACTGTAAGGTTTGGTGGAGGAGGAATAATGGTGTGGAGCTGTTTTTCATGGTTCGGGCTAGGCCCCTTAGTTCCAGTGAAGGGAAATCTTAACTCTACAGCATACAATGACATTGTAGATGATTCTGTGCTTCCAACTTTGTGGCAACAGTTTGGGAAGAGCCTTTCCTGTTTCAGCATGACAATGCACCCGTGCACAAAGCGAGGTCCATACAGAAATGGTTTGTCAAGATCAGTGTGGAAGAACTTGACTGGCCTGCACAGAGCCCTGACCTCAACCACATCGAACATCTTTGGAATGAATAGGAACACCAACTGCGAGCCAGGCCTAATCGCCCAACATCAGTGCCCGACCTCACTAATGCTCTTGTGGTTGAATGGAAGCAAGTCCCTTCAGAAATGTTCCAACATCTAGTGAAAAGCCTTCCCAGAAGAGTGGAGGCTATTATGGCAGCAAAGGGGGGACCAACTCCATGATTTTGGAATGAGATGTTGGACGAGCAGGTGTCCACATACTTTTGGTCATGTATATATGTATATATGTATATATATATATATATATATATATATATATATATAGTGGGGGAAAAAAGTATTTAGTCAGCCACCAATTGTGCAAGTTCTCCCACTTAAAAAGATGAGAGAGTCCTGTAATTTTCATCATAGGTACACGTCAACTATGACAGACAAATTGAGAAGAAAAAAAAATCCAGAAAATCACATTGTAGGATTTTTAATAAATGTATTTGCAAATTATGGTGGAAAATAAGTATTTGGTCACCTACAAACAAGCAAGATTTCTGGCTCTCACAGACCTGTAACTTCTTCTTTAAGAGGGTCCTCTGTCCTCCACTCGTTACCTGTATTAATGGCACCTGTTTGAACTTGTTATCAGTATAAAAGACACCTGTCCACAACCTCAAACAGTCACACTCCAAACTTCACTATGGCCAAGACCAAAGAGCTGTCAAAAGACACAAGAAACAAAATTGTAGACCTGCTCCAGGCTGGGAAGACTGAATCTGCAATAGGTAAGCAGCTTGGTTTGAAGAAATCAACTGTGGGAGCAATTATTAGGAAATGGAAGACATACAAGACCACTGATAATCTCCCTCGATCTGGGGCTCCACGCAAGATCTCACCCCGTGGGGTCAAAATGATCACAAGAACGGTGAGCAAAAATCCCAGAACCACACGGGGGGACCTAGTGAATGACCTGCAGAGAGCTGAGACCAAAGTAACAAAGCCTACCATCAGTAACACACTACGCCGCCAGGGACTCAAATCCTGCAGTGCAAGACGTGTCCCCCTGCTTAAGCCAGTACATGTCCAGGCCCGTCTGAAGTTTTCTAGAGTGCATTTGGATGATCCAGAAGAGGATTGGGAGAATGTCATATGGTCAGATGAAACCAAAATAGAACTTTAGAATAGAACTCAACTCGTCGTGTTTGGAGGACAAAGAATGCTGAGTTGCATCCAAAGAACACCATACCTACTGTGAAGCATCGGGGTGGAAACATCATGCTTTGGGGGGTTTTTTCTGCAAAGGGACCAGGACGACTGATCCGTGTAAAGGAAAGAATGAATGGGGCCATGTATCGTGAGATTTTGAGTGAAAACCTCCTTCCATCAGCAAGGGCATTGAAGATGAAACGTGGCTGGGTCTTTCAGCATGACAATGATCCCAAACACACCGCCCGGGCAACGAAGGAGTGGCTTCGTAAGAAGCATTTCAAGGTCCTGGAGATCTCAACCCCATAGAAAATCTTTGGAGGGAGTTGAAAGTCCGTGTTGCCCAGCAACAGCCCCAAAACATCACTGCTCTAGAGGAGATCTGCATTGAAGAATGGGCCAAAATGCCAGCAACAGTGTGTGAAAACCTTGTGAAGACTTACAGAAAACGTTTGACCTGTGTCATTGCCAACAAAGGGTATATAACAAAGTATTGAGAAACTTTTGTTATTGACCAAATACTTACTTTTCCACCATAATTTGCAAATAAATTCATAAAAAATCCTACAATGTGATTTTCTGGATTTTTTTTCTCATTTTGTCTGTCATTGTTGACGGTACCTATGATGAAAATTACAGGCCTCTCTCATCTTTTTAAGTGGGAGAACTTGCACAATTGGGGGCTGACTAAATACTTTTTTCCTCCACTGTATATATATATATATATAATGGTGTGTACAGTATATGAATAGAAAAGGTGTGTATAGCAGTAGTAATATAGGATATGCTCTAGGCATACTGTACATACAGTTTGATAAGGCTCAGGAGTTTCCCCAACCACGGTGTGTGTGTGTGTGTGTTTTGTGAACAGTAATGTTGTGTGAAAGAAACACACTCCATAAGGGGATGTCTGATTGTCCTTAGCTGACCCCCTACTGCGTTGTGACATGACCACAGTCACACGGTAAATGATTCTGAATGTTTCTGTGGTTCATAACAGCATGTTTTACATCACATGGACTCAAAGACCGGGGGGAAGAAAACAACTACAAATCATGTTCTCCTACCACAAGAGAACAGTACTCTGCGAAGTATGATGTTTAGTTAACTGTCCATAGATGCAAAGTAAGGACACAATGGTTTTAACTTAAGATACTAGGCTGATTGAAAGATTTTATAACAGTAGCGTATTTGAGTCCGAAATGCATTAACACATATAATAATCAATAGCATTAATTTGGTGCAGTACCTACATTTTTAGAAAGCAATTCATCGATTTATTTCAACATCATCTTTGCTAGATGTGTTTTGGTTCTGTTCTGTTGCTCAGGTTTAGTTGTTTAGGGATTATGCAGGATGGCTGTTGTTCCGAGTCATAAACACCATGTACAGTGTGTCAATTAACTGAACAGGACAGAGTACCGCTACCGTGTCAGTTCTGCATGGACTGTCTGCTCTTTAGGACATCTAAAACATGATAAAACAGTTATCTAACCACAAGCATGTAAGATATGTCATAAAGAAACGCCCACGTTTCAAACAGTCACCCCAACCAACCTATTCCTCTTTTCTTCCTCTTTCCAGATATGATACCCACTGGTTTTAAAAAGAAAAGGAGAGAAATGTGGCGATTACAGCACTGAAAGGACATTTTGATAAAACTGTAGCAAAATGATCCAACCCGGCTTATATGAGGATCTACTGTTTGTCTCACACACAGCCCCGAGGAAACTAAACTTTTCACAATCCTCAGAGCTAAGGACGCCCACTCGTTAGATGCATCACTTTGCTCATCTGGGGAAAACAAAATGCTCCATAGCTAGTTAGCTAAATAAAGCACAGCACTATTATCTGTAGCTCTCTTAGGAAGACAAGAGGTTGAGAGTTCTGCAACCAGCTGTGAGGTGCCTCACTTAGCTGAAGGGAAATGTTCTATAATCTTCTAGATTTTAAATGAGGAATCTAAGAGGTGGTTTCCCAGACACAAATCAGGCCTAGTCCTGGACTAAAAAGCACTTTCAATGGAGAATCTCTTGAGAATGCTTTTTAGTCCAGGAATAGGCTTAATCTGTGTCTGGGAAACCGGCCTTAAATGTTCCATAAATTGATATTCTTGTTACTAATACAACCAGATGTCTAAACAACTACGATGGAAATGCGATACACAAGCTTAGTTGAGATGTCATAGATACATGAACAACTCCATAAAACACTTTGTCATTATAAACATAGTATGGTCTTTCATTGAGACTGACATAAATGTTTTTATACACTTTCTTTCTTTATACTGACAGTGGTAAGGCCAGGTGAATTGATTAAATAATTGATTGACTGATATAGTTTTAATTACTGTTGATATTTACCATACACTACACAGAATTATGTTATGGATCAATAATGACAAGCCTCCTGGCATTGACAACTTAGATGGAAATCTACATAGGATGGTAGCTGATTATATGGCCACTCCTATCTGTCATATCTTTAATCTGAGTCTAGAGGAAGGTGTTTGTCCTGGAGGGAAGCCAAAGTCATTCCGCTACCCAAGAGGGGTAAAACGGCCTTAACTGGTTATAACAGCAGTCCTATCTGCTTGTTGCCAGCTCTTAGCAAACAGTTGAAAAAAGTTGTGATTGAGCAAATGCAATGCTATTTCTCTGTAAACAAATTGACAACATACTTTCAATATGCTTATAGAGAAGGGCACTCAACATGTACTGACACAAATGACTGATGATTGGTTGAAAGAAATTGATAATAAGAAGATTGTGGGAGCTGTACTGTTAGATTTCAGTACAGCCTTTGATATTATTGACCATAACCTGTTGTTGAGAAAACACGTTTTATAGCTTTTCAACCTCTGCCATATTGTGGATTCAGAGCTACTGTATCTATCTAATAGAACTCAGAGTTTTTTATTTTTATGGAAGCCTCTCTAATGTCAAACATGTCGGGTGTGGTGTACCGCAAGGCAGCTCTCTAGGCCCTCTACTCTTTTCTATTTTTACCAATGACCTGCCACTGGCATTAAACAAAGCCTGTGTGTCCATGTATGCTGATGATTCAACCATATACGTGTCAGCAACCACAGCTAATGAAGTCACTGAAACCCTTAACAATGAGTTGCAGTCCGTTTTGGAATGGGTAGCCAGTAATAACCTGGTCCTGAACATCTCTAAAACTAAGAGCATTGTATTTGGTACAAATCCTTCCCTAAGCTCTAGGCCTCAGCTGAATCTGGTAATGAATGGTGTGGCTGTTGAACAAGTTGAGGAGACTAAATTACTTGCTGTTACCTTAGATTGTAAACTGTCATGGTCAAACACATAGATTCAATGGTTGTAAAGATGGGGAGAGGTCTGTCCATAATAAAGAGATGCTCTGCTTTTTTGACACCACACTCCAAAAAGCAAGTCCTGCAGACTCTAGTTTTGTCTTATCTTGATTATTGTCCAGTCATGTGGTCAAGTGCTGCATGGAAAGACCTAGTTAAGCTGCAGCTGGCCCAGAACAGAGCTGCACGTCTTGCTCTTCATTGTAATCACTGGGCTAATATAAATACTATGCATGCCAGTCTCTCTTGGCTAAGAGTTGAGGAGAGACTGACTGCATTGCTTCTTGTTTTTATAATAAACATGAATGTGTTGAAAATTCCAAATAGTTTGCGTAGTCAACTTACACACAGCTCTGACACACACACTTACCCCACCAGACATGCCACCGGGAGTCTTTTCACAGTCCCCAAATACAGAACAAATTCAAGAAAGCGTACATTATTATATAGAGACATTATTGCATGGAACTCCCTTCCATCTCATATTGCTCAAATGAACTGCAAACCTGGTTTAAAAAAGCAGATAGAGCAACACCTCACGGCACAATGCCTCTCCCCTATTTGACCTAGATAGTTTGTGTGTATCTATTGATATGTAGGCTATGTATGCCATTTTTAAATGTATGTAGTTCTGTCCTTGAGCTGTTCTTGTCTATTAATGTTCTGTATTATGTCATGTTTCATGTTTTTTTGTGTACCCCAGGAAGAGTAGCTGCTGCTTTCGCAACAGCTAATGGGGATCCTAATAAAAGACCAATACCTGACAACATTCCTTTACAAGGAGCCTTGGTCAATAGTACCATCCACCACTCTCCGGAGCCAAATTATTCCCAGTTATGCTCAGTATACTAACCAGTGACTGTGGTTAGTAAACCTTCTGTTAACACTTATGGCAATTACAAATAAATAAACAATATGATGGGTTACAAGTACACCAACATACAGGCCCTTTCCCTGAATGAGTCCCATTTTAGACTTCCTGTAATTCTAAAATTCTAAAATAAATTACATAGCTCTCATACCAGAGTGCTACTATTGTGTCTACAGCTGTTGACCATTGGCTTAACTTTCTAACAATATATTTAACTTAAAGGAGAGATCAAATAATTAGTTAAAGAGGCAGAACACACTATCCATCTAGGTCTGCCTCAGAGATATCTTCTCAAAGCTACTTTGGAGATTTGGAAGAAAACCAGATAAGGAAACGCTCTTCAGTGAGGGAAAAAAGTATTTTGATCCCCTGCTGATTTTGTATCGCTTTGCCCACTGACAAAGAAATGATCAGTCTATAATTTTAATGGTAGGTTTATTTGAAAAGTGAGAGACAGATCATGGTCTTGACTTTCACACAGTTCTCACACATTTAATCTAAATAATTTACTGAAAGACATTTAAGGAGGCTCATGGTGAGTGAATCCATTGACTTTGAGTGGACATGCAAAGAACTGGTCAGCCAGTAGCTATGCATGGACCAGGGGAATCATTAAACTTAGACCATAGATATACCACCTTGAAGTAGTTCAGTGATTATCATCATTACCTAGTTCTTAATTTGAGTAGACTTAGGCCTACAACTTGCTGAAAATCTTTAAATTCTAATCAAATTCAAACTTCCAATGAGTGAACGTCCTGTGTGGGTTTGGTGCATTGTGTGCTCATACAACAGAACGACACATGATGTACAGTACAGGCTCATACCTCTGTCATCAATCAGCAGCTCAAGTACTTGTGAAGAAGTTACTGGTCGCGTCCCAAATGGCACCCTATTCCATATATAGTGTACTACTTTTGACCAGGGCCTATAGGCCTACATAGTGAATAGGGAACATCTGGGACGCATACACTGTCTTTATCAGCTGAGAAGGGTCTGGTTTGGAGGGGATCCACATTATCAGTAGTGTTGCTTGGCTTTGGCCCTGCTCTGCATGCATTCCACAACCACTCTGGCCAGCAGAGCTTAGAGAGATTGGCACAAATTAAAACAAGGATCTACCAACTCCATCAAGACCAGGCTTGACCAGTTGGCAGGGCTTTACACAAGCATTCTGGGAACTCTGAAAGCTGTTTTAATTAGATGGTTGTTGTTATACCGAATGGCTGTACTTCACGCTTGGTTTTAAAGAGACGGCACAGAAACCAAAGTAAGGGAGTCAGACGGAGTCAGTATAAACCATTTGCAAAAAGAAACAGACTGACTTCTGTGGAAGGACACTGTAAAAAAAATAAAAATATTATTTGGCCTCTATCACCATCTTTCTTATCTGTTTTCTTTGTTAGTATTTTCTTAAACTCTGATCATGACCTTGACCCTCTTGTTCTCATTTCCTTAAGACTCAGAGACTTCCGGCAGTAAGGGTTTTACAGTAAAAAACATGACATAAACTGTGCCCTCTCTGTCTGACTTTGGTATGCTGTATTGTCATATCCGTATTTTTGAGTATTTATTAGGATCCCCATTAGCTGCAGCCAAAAGCTGCACTCTCGATCCACGATATGGCAGGAGATGTAAAGCCATAACACATACATTTACATTTTAGTCATTTAGCAGACTCTCTTATCCAGAGCGACTTACAGTTAGTGAATACATATATATATATTTTTTATACTGGCCCCCGTGGGAATCGAACCCACAACCCTGGCGTTGCAAACGCCATGCTCTATCAACTGAGCTACATCCCTGCCGGCCATTCCCTCCCCTACCCTGGACGACGCTGGGCAAATTGTGCGCCGCCCATGAGTCTCCCGGTCGTGGCCGGCTGCGACAGAGCCTGGATTCGAACCAGGATCTCTAGTGGCACAGTTAGCACTGCGATACAGTGCCTTAGACCACTGCGCCACTCAGGAGTACACGAGTACACTGCATTTGGAAAGTATTCAGACCCCTTGACTTTTTCCACATTTTGTTACGTTACAGCCTTAATCTAAAATGGATGAAATTGTTTTTTCCCTCATCAATATACACAAAATACCCTATAATGACAAAGCAAAACCGTTTTTTAGAAAATTATAAATAAAGAAAATACTGAAATATCATTATTCAGACCCTTTACTCAGTACTTTATTGAAACACCTTAGGCAGTGATTACAGACTCGAGTCTTCTTGGGTATGACGCTACAACTTGGCACACCTGTATTTGGGGAGTTTGTCCCATTCTTCTCTGCAGATCCTCTTAAGCACTGTAAGGTTGGATGGGGAGCGTCGCTGCACAACTATTTTCAGGTCTCTCCAGATGTTCGATCAGGTTCAAGTCCAGGCTCTGACTGGGCCACTCCTGCGTTGTCTTGGCTGTGTGCTTAGGGTCGTTGTCCTGTTGGAAGGTGAACCTTCGCCCCAGTCTGAGGTCCTGAGCGCTCTGGAGCAGGTTTTCATGAAGGATCTCTCGTACTTTGCTCTGTTCATCTTTGCCTCGATCCTGACTAGTCTCCCAGTCCCTGCTGCTGAAAAACATCCTCACAGCATGATGCTGCCACCACCATGCTTCACCGTAGGGATGGTGCTAGGTTTCCTCCAGATGTGACGCTTGGCATTCAGGCCAAAGAGTTCAATCTTGGTTTCATCAGACCAGAGAATCTTGTTTCTCATGGTCTGAAAGTCTTTAGGTGCCTTTTGAGACCTTATATAAACAGGTGTGTGCCTTTCCAAATCATGTCCAATCAATTGAATTTACCACAGGTGGACTCCAATCAAGTTTTAGATTCATCTCAAGGATGATTAATGGAAACAGGATTCACCTGATCTCAATCCAAAGGTATTTCTGGGGGTTTTTTATCCTAAAAACCTGTTTTCGCTTTGTCATTATGGGGTATTGTGTGTAGATTGATGGAAAAAATAATGTAATCAATTTTAGAATAAGCCTGTAATGTAACAAAATGTGGAAAAGTCAAGGGGGTCTGAATACTTTCTGAATTCACTGTATGTTTTTTCAGTAGCAGACTATGATCGATAATGTAAAAAGCTGCACTGAAGTCTAACAAAACAGTTCCCACAATTTCTTTCAGTCAATCAACCTTCATTTGTGTTAGTGCCGTACATGTTGAGTGCCCTTCCCTATAAGCGTGCTGAAAGTCAGTTGTTAATTTGTTTACTGTGAAATAGCATTATAAATGGTCAAACACCATTTCTTCCAAAGGTTTACTAAGGGTCGGTAGCAGGCTGATTTAGTTAGTTATGCATGGATATGAAGGTTCAGCGTTTGTTGGTGGCATGTCCTGCCTAAGTTTACTAATCTTGGCAATGAAAAAGTCATTAAATCAGTGGGTTTTGTGATGAATGAGCCATCTGATTCAATGAAGGATGGAGCTGAGTTCACCTTTTTTGCCCAACATTTCCTTTATAGAGCTGTGAGCTGTGTCTTGTGTGTCTGAAACCATATGAGTTCATACTCCATTATCTCTATGTTGATACTCAGATTCTCTGACTGGAACACTATGTGTTGAGAGGCCCCTACTTTCCTCTCATCGTCACTGCAGTGTGACTTCCTTTCATGGATATGTGAATCTCTGGTGGAGTTGAAAGAGAGACCCCTCCTTACCTCGATGACTCACCCAGGAAACAATGCCCCTCCCAGGCTGAGGTGGGTGTGTTGGGCTGGTGTCACTGAATGCAGGACAGATGGGCTTCCTTCCCGTTGGGACAGGTCTGCCTCACCGGACATTTTATGATTTGTAAATAATTAGTACATGTTAGTGCATTTGTCTCCCTGTATTGTAACATGGACACATTTGTTTAAGGTAATGTCATGACAGATACTCACCATTGCATACGATCACTCACACTGTCATGGGCATGGCATTATCCAAGTATAGGCCTATTCTAGAAGATTAGACTGCACTCAATCAGTGACGGATTAAATAATCAATTGGATCAGCTAGAAAACAGATTGAGACAAAATAATATGAGAATATTATCCTTATCGGAGGATGAGGAAAAAGGGGACCTTTCCAGCTACGTGATCAAGCTGATATCGGAGGAGCTTGGCGTGGATGTGTCGACGGAGGATCTGGACCGATGCCATCGGATCGGCGTGAATCAGAAGAATGCTAAATACCCTTGCATTGGGAATCTTTAATGTAAAGAACTATCAGACCAAAGTCAACATTCTGAGGGGGAAAGGAGATCAAGGTCCATGGCCAGTCCATTTGATTTTTCCAGGACCTGTCTGCTAGACTGAGGAAAAACGCCAGCAATTAATTACGATCAGACAGTCGCTGGAGGAAAAAGGAATAAAGTCTCAACTCAACAGTACTGTGGGCATGGAAGGGAACACAGAGAATGGAGTTCACAAGTGCCTATAAAGCCCTGAACAGGCTGCAGCAAACCTTTCCAGTTGAAAGATTGCTCAATGCCCTGAGGAGAGGCAGAAGCGGAAAAAACAGATATGCACACTAGGCTACATACAGTGATGCCCAAGACCAGCTTACCGTAAATTGAGACAATATTCCTTCCCCCTCCCCAATACAATTTAGACTCTATTGTCCCCAAGTAACTGTTATTCTCCAGGAAGTAACGATAGAATAAGACAATGCCAGTGAGATACATGGACACTGGAAAGACAATATAAAAGAGGAACTATAGCATGTAAGTCAATAATTGTCAATAATTGTTCTATGGATGTGTGTGTGTGTGGGTGAGAGTGTGAGAGTGGGTGTATGTGTGGGTATGTGTCTGTGCATATGAATGGGAAAGTGAGGGAGGGTGAATGTGGATGTGTGTGGGAGGGAGGGCGGGAGAGAGTGGGTGTGCAGAGGCATGGGGTGTATGTTGTGTGTAAATGAAGGAGAATGGATGAGTGGGTGGATGTATAGAGGGGTGTAGAGGTGTATGAGAAGAGGGGAGGGGGGAAGACAGAGGTGGGGATAAACTGGGCTTGGGTGGGTAAGGGAGGGCAAGGAGGGGAGGTGGTGATAAGCTTGGCTTGGGGGGTGCAAGGGTGGGTAAGGATATGAGGGTGGGACAAGCTTGGCTTTGGGGGGCAAAGGGGAGTAAAGATGGGAGGTGGGGATAAGCTTGGCTTGGTCGGGGGTAAAGGGGTGGGGAACAGGGAGGGGGTGGTGGAGAGGGATGGATTTGGTTTGGGAGAGAGAGAAGGAAGGAAGGAAGGACTTCATTATACTTCAATGTAATTGTTTTTTCTTTTCTTTTTTATGACTTGTAAACCCGTGGTAAAATGAATTAGAGTTCTGGACAGATTAGGAAAGGATGTTAAATCATTATTATTCATTGTTTATCATTACAATTAAGATGTAATGGTGGTTATTGGTGAGAATGGAGAGGGGCTATATCCGGGGGATTGGGATGGGGTGACTGGGAGGGCATCAGACACTTCTCTGAGGTGTGCGTGAGGCCCCCACTCATCCCATTTCAGTCTCTCGGAGGACCCACTCACCCCAAGCAGAACCCCACTAGCCACTATACTTTAATTTAATTTATAAGGTAATACAAACCAACCACAGTATTTAAGTAGCAGTCTTTCTTTACATTTTTACATTTTAGTCATTTAGCAGACACTCTTATCCAGAGCGACTTACAGTTAGTGAGTGCATACATTATTTTATTTTTTCATACCCCCTTGGGAAACGAACCCACAACCCTGGCATTGCAAGCGCCATGCTCTACCAACTGAGCTACACAGGGCCAAAAGTATGTACAATGTACAGTTGAAGTCGGAAGTTTACATACACTTAGGTTGGAGTCATTAAAACTCGTTTTTCAACCACTCCACAATTTTCTTGTTAACAAACTATCGTTTTTGCAAGTAGGTTAGGACATCTACTTTGTGCATGACACAAGTAATTTTTCCAACAATTGTTTACAGACAGATTATTTCAATTATAATTCACTGTATCACAATTCCAGTGGGTCAGAAGTTTACATGCACTAAATTGACTGCTTCTGATAGGCTAAGTGACATCATTTGAGTCAATTGGAGGTGTACCTGTGGATGTATTTCAAGGCCTACCTTCAAACTCAGTTCCTCTTTGCTTGACATCATGGGAAAATCAAAAGAAATCAGCTAAGACCTCAGAAAAAAATGGTAGACCTCCACAAGTCTGGTTCATCCTTGGGAGCAATTTCCAAACGTCTGAAGGTACCACGTTCATCTGTACAAACAATAGTACGCAAGTATAAACACCATGGGACCACGCAACCGTCATACCGCTCATGAAGTAGACGCGTTCTGTCTCCTAGAGATTAACGTACTTTGGTGCAAAAAGTGCAAATCTATCCCAGAACAACAGCAAAGGACCTTGTGAAGATGCTGGAGGAAACAGGTACAACAGTCTCTATATCCACAGTAAAACGAGTCCTATATCGACATAACCTGAAAGGCCACTCAGCAAGGAAGAAGCCACTGCTCTAAAACCGCCATATAAAAGCCAGACTACAGTTTGCAACTGCACATGGGGACAAAGATCGTACTTTTTGGAGAAATGTCCTCTGGTCTGATGAAACAAAAATAGAACTGTTCGGCCATAATGACCATTGTTATGTTTGGAGGAAAAAGGGGGTTGCTTGCAAGCCGAAGAACACCATCCCAACCGTGAAGCACAGGGGTGGCAGCATCATGCTGTGGGGGTGCTTTGCTGCAGGAGGGACTGGTGCACTTCACAAAATAGATGGCATCATGAGGAAGGAAAATGATGTGGATATATTGAAGCAACATCTGAAGACATCAGTCAGGAAGTTAAAGCTTGGTCGCAAATGATCTTCCAAATGGACAATGACCCCAAGCATACTTCCAAAGTTGTGGCAAAATGGCTTAAGGACAACAAAGTCAAGGTATTGGAGTGGCCATCACAAAGCCCTGACCTCAACCCAAGTTAAACAATTTAAAGGCAATGCTACCAAATACTAATTGAGTGTATGTAAACTTCTGACCCAATGGGAATGTGATGAAATAAATAAAAAGCTGAAATAAATCATTCTCTCTACTATTATTCTGACATTTCACATTCTTATGTAAACATCCGACTTCAACTGTATATATACAGTGAGGGAAAAAAGTATTTGATCCCCTGCTGATTTTGTATGTTTGCCCACTGACAAAGAAATGATCAGTCTATAATTTTAATGGTAGGTTTATTTGAACAGTGAGAGACAGAATAACAACAAAGAAATCCAGAAAAACGCATCTCAAAAATGTTATAAATTGATTTGCATTTTAATGAGGGAAATAAGTATTTGACACCCCTCTCAATCAGAAAGATTTCTGGATCCCAGGTGTCTTTTATACAGGTAACTGAGCTGAGATTAGGAGCACACTCTTAAAGGGAGTGCCCCCACTCTTCAACAATGTCTCATATCAAAGATAAACACATTACCACAAATTAATGATAAGACTTTATTATGAAAATGCCATTAAAATCAAACAGAGTACCATAATATGACCAGATTCCACAGTTTTGGTTTGATTATTTTACATCATGTTCTGTCATCTAACTGTTTGGTATTAATATATATTAAAGATCTCCAGACAATGCTCATGCAAAACAATTTAGTTTAAACATATAAACTATCTACTGAGACCTTTAAAGCATGAATATATTTTCTATATGGCAAAATGTGTAGAATTGTAGGAAATTAACTTAAAACTTCTCTCTACCGTCTCCACTAAAATGTTTTGCCGCGAGGTGGGAGGCTTCCCACAACCGAATCTCGCTTAGGGCCCCCAAAAGACTGGGATGAACCCAGTGATCACTCCGATCCGATACTCTGGAGAAGAATGTATAATGGCCAACATGAATTATCGAGTTACAGAATATATTAAAACAGGAACAAATGTCCTTAATGAACACAACTTGTCAAAAAGATCAAGGCTTTCCCGTGAGGGCAGAAATGTATACTAGAGAATAAAAAGACACCAACCCTGCTACAGTACACCTCAGTAGTACTATTTATCACGATAATATATACGTATACCACTTAGCAGATGCTTTAATCCAAAGCCACTTCCAGTATAGTGACAGTGAGTGCATACATTTTTAGTATGTGTGTGATCCCTGCGGGACTTGAACCCATGACCTTGGCATTGCTAGTATCCTTACCTTCAAATAAATACTTTCCCGTCGCCCGGTGAGCACTGTCTTTGACTGAGCTCTCCCAGCTGTTTGTCTGTGCTGCGGGAGGGGATGTAGGCCTGCACGTTGAAGCAGTAACTCACCCCAGGATCTACATCCCCCTCTTCTAGCTCTATCTCACTGCTTGCAGAGATCTTTGTTTTCTAGAGGGAGAATTACATAAAGAAGGGGTTATATTATGTCTTTTCTTATGTATTTAATTTGTATAACTTGTTCATTACTGTTTTACTATCATAAAACAATCATATATTCATAACACACATAGAGAGATTTCCCATGCAATATAATCAGAAGTAAGATTGGCCAAACTCATATCATCCACTTAATGCATTTAATTTACACTGAACAAAAACAAAAATATGAACGCAACATGCAACAATTTCAAAGATTTTACTGAGTTACAGTTCATTTAAGGAAATCAGTCAATTGAAATAAATTAATTAGGTCCTTATCTATGGATTTCACATGACTGGGAATACAGATATGCATCTGTTGGTCACAGATACCTTAAAAAAAAGGTAGCGGCATGGATCAGAAAAACAGTCAGTATCTGGTGTGACCATCATTTGCCTCATGCTGCATGACACATCTCCTTCGCATAGAGTTGATCAGGCTGTTGACTGTGGCCTGTTGATCAGGCTGTTGATGTTGTTCCACTCCTCTTCAATGTCTGTGCGAAGTTGGTGGATATTGGCAGGAACTGGAACATGCTGTCGTACACGGCTATCCAGAGCATCCCAAACATGCTCAATGAGTGACATGGCTGGTGAGAATGCAGGCCATGAAAGAACTGGGACATTTTCAGCTTCCAGGAATTTTGTACAGCTCCTTGCGACATGGGGCCGTGCAAAATCATCCTGAAACATGAGGCGATGGCGGCTGATGAATGGCACGACAATAGGTCTCAGGATTTCGTCACCGTATCTCTGTGCATTCAAATTGCCATCGATAAAATACATTTGTGCTTGTTGTCCGTAGCTTATACATGCCCATACCATAACTCCACCGCCACCATGGGGCACTCTTGTTCACAATGTTGATATCAGCAAACCACTCGCCCACACAACGCCATCTGCCCGGTACAGTTGAAACCGGGATTCATCCGTGAAGAGCACACTTCTCCAGCATGCAAGTGGCCATCGAAGGTGAGCATTTGCCCTCTGAAGTCGGTTACGACACCGAACTGCAGTCAGGTCAAGACTCTGGTGAGGACGACGAGCACGCAGATGAGGTTCCTTGAGACAGTTTCTGACAGTTTGTGCAGAAATTCTTCAGTTGTTCAAACCCACAGTTTCATCAGCTCTCTGGGTGGCTCATCTCAGATCATCCTACAGGTGAAGAAGCCGGATGTGGAGGTCCTGGACTGGCGTGGTTACACGTGGTCTGCGGTTGTGAGGCCAGTTGGACGTACTACCAAATTCTCTAAAACAGCTCTGGCAACAGCTCTGGCAACAGCTCTGGTGGACATTCCTGCAGTCAGCATGACAATTTAATGCTCCCTCAAAACTTGAGACATCTGCGGCATTGCGTTGTGTGACAAAACTTCACATTTTAGAGTGGCCATTTATTGTCTCCAGCACAAGGTGCACCTGTGTAATGATCATGCTGTATAATCAGCTTCTTGATATGCCACTCCTGTCAGATGGATGAGTTATCTTGGCAAAGGAGAAATGCTAACAAACAGGGATGTAAAGAAATGTGTGCACAAAAATTTGAGAGAAATATGCTTTTGCGTATGGAACATTTATGGGATCTTTATTTCAGCTCATCAAACATGGGACCAACACTTTACATGTTACTTTTATATTTTTGTTCAGCATAATTAAATTCCTTGACTTGCTCCTTTAAGGAGCCTACATCATTGACAAATGTCCTCTATGTCATTTGCTTCGACCCCAGGCCCTACAGTACTTTTAGGAAAGTGTAGGGCTGCCATTTTATTACCCTCCCCTTTGAGCTTACCTTGCCCCTGCTTGTTGCTTTCCCGAAGGTGACTTTGTACTGCAGCTCATCAGCAAAGACATCCCGGATGGTTCTCTGTTGGTTCTGCTCATTGAACAGGGCTGTGGGAGGGGTCTTCTACATACAGGGTGATCTTCTTCTTGTCTTTGCTCACCTCAATCTTGAACTCAGGTCTGCCTATAAGCGCTGGAAGGGAAATAACACGAGAGGTTGACATGCTTGCTTGTCACACCTGGCGCCACTTGGTGACACTGGCATGCAGTTGGAATAGAAAACAAAGAAAGTCTTCTTTCTCCCAGTGATTTATGGAATGACCAACATTTCAACACTGGCATGCAGAAAATGTGCCCTGATACATGGCTGTTGATTCCTATGGCACCACAGGTGTCAACAGCCATGTATCAGGGCATGCTGAAAAATGTGTCATTGTATGGTGGGGTACCTACTGTCATTGTAAGGGGTGAACCTCTCCGACCTTGTGTGGGGGAACTCTATGAGGTCAGAGTTCACCAAGTAGGGGTTTTGAGAGGACATCAGCGGAGTATATGGCCTTCAGGTCCCCGAGAGAGTTGGACAGGTCACACTCTGTCGCCATAGTCCTGATACAGTGTTGGTTCTTCTCTCTGTTCTGACCAATTCTGGAAATAAAGAAGATATTTATGTTTGAGTCACAACATCATTCTGATACTGTTAGCGTTCCCTCTCTCTGTTCTGGCCAACACTGAAATAGACATAATGGTAGGTTTCAGTCAAAGGATTATTATTATCTTCAAACATGTTTTTTTGTTGCATTTAGGTCGTTCATTGGGTCTGGATTGGAATCTTAGTTCAACAATAAGAAAAGTACCAAATGTTAATCTTTGACTTGCAGGCCTCTGCACCACATATCACACACATTGCACTTCACTAAAACAAAGATTTGTATTCTTTATTTTTTCAGCTCCAAAACCCCTTGATCTATTTGCCAGTACACTGCAAATTGGCCAGTGTTGAATTTTCAGTAACATTTCTAGTGTTGATTCAGGAGTTAAAGTGGTGTAAAAGAACACTCGGTAGTGTAAAAGAACCCCCAGTATTGGTGTTAATAACCAGAGTTATTGTTTTACACTGTGGACATTAAAACAGTCCCATCAAATCCACACCCATCTCTTTCATATTTCCCAGCATGCTCTACTGCAGGTAGATTTTTAGGATTGTTTTTAATATCTGTATTTTTGCATGTAGTCTACATTGATTGATTGATTAATCTTATGCTACACAAAGATAAATAACACATTTTTCTAAACTAATCCATGTATTGCACCCATTACAGAAATGGTTGTTCCCATTTAAATGGTTTAAGTAGTGTTTTTTTAATCAAGTTTACTAACCCTGCCAATTAATTCTGGAATGCAGGTTGCAGGTGAATAAAAAAATCTAACGTGGATGTCCTAACTCTGGCTGCATTGCAATAGCAATTCCACATTACTTTACAAGCCAGCATAACGTGACTTGCAGGCCTGATGTGGCATTTTAACCAGGAGTTTTGTAACACCACTGTGTTAGAGTAAAAAAGGGCCATCAACTAGACCAATAAGTAAGGCCTTATGATATACAGTATGTAATGTATTGTCACAGAGTTTAATTTTAATGATAACATTCGCCTAGGAACTCACTTGTTGAAAGCCACAGGACTTTAAATGGAATGAATTCAGCAACTAACAAATACAGTCAAGGGTGTTAACTCTACAATTTACTCAAAAAGAAAATGAACCCTGGGAAATATGCAAATTAGGCGTTTTCTGTGTATAATTCTGAAAACTCTTTTGGCAGATCAATAGTGTAGTCTGACCGCATCAGTTCTGCCCTCCTACTGCCTTCCAACACATCACCCTGACTCTTCAGGGTCAGAGACTGAGTCTGGGAATAGGTTAGTGCAGACCTCCCACGATAACTGTCATGCGTCAGTGTGTAGCGGTAGGACAGAGTCGGGTGCAGGACACAGAACTTAGTCAACGACGTACTTTACTTGTCACAAGTAAATAAACATATCTTCCACGCAGGGAAGAAAATACCGACTCGCATGTCAATGACAACGAACATTCACGCACAACACCATGCGGGAACCAGAGGGTAAAATAGGGAAACAAATTATTGTAATTGGAACCAGGTGTGTGCAATATAGACAAAACAAGTAGAACACAGAAACATAGATCGGTGGCAGCTAGTACTCCGGTGACGACGAACGCCAAAGCCTGCCCGAGCAAGGAGGAGGAGCAGTCTCGGCTGAATTCGTGACAATAACGTGGTTATAGGCAACATATTTTTAATATTTCATTGTTATCTCTTCCTGTAAGTGCAAAAACCAGTAATCAGTATGTAAATTAATTACTTACACAGAATATTCAACGGTGTATGAAAAGTTGGAAGGTTCAGGATCCCACATAAGCAGTGTTTTGAAGTTGATCGACAACCAGGAAACATTCTGTGCCTTGGGATAGTCCCCTACAAGAAGAGCAAGATCAGTTAACTACATGTAATGTTAGACATTGAGTGAAAGGTAAATCATTAGGGACAGTGTGCCTTTTCATAAGAGGGTCACAGGGTACATTGCCTGTACTGTAAACCAGGCTGGTCCCAAGAAGTTGGCAACAAAACATTTGGACATTATGGCTTTTAAATAATGCAGTAGGCCGATATGCATAAGTATTTTATTTATCCATACTATTTGTCTAGTGTACAGCTTTTAGGATTGTAGGCTATATTTTAATTGCCACTTGACTCACCTGAAACACAGTTTGTAAAGAAGAGTACAGTACACAATGTCATAAAAAACATTTTCCTTTCCATTTTCATCATTTTATATTCCAACAGGTCAGTATAAAAACAGTAATCCGATCGGATTGATCCGTGTACGGTTATTTTAAGCAATATCCGACCTTAAACAACGAAGACGGATAATAATTTCGACTGCATGAATTCATTTTTTCTAATGTCGTCTAGAAGATTGAATTAATGAACAGAGACAGTGTGGGCGTAGAGAGGAGGGTCTGCTACAGGATACGTGTTCTAGCGGTTTCAAAGTAAAAGCTATGTGACTATCTGACGTTACCTGACCATCGCTCCATCTAGCTAGCTTCTATAGGTTAGTTATAATAAGGGCCACGAACAAGTAACGTTAGTAAGTTATCTAGCAAACTAGCTAGCTGCCTTCAATGATTGATGGCTTTCCTGACAGACAAGACAGGGAGTGTGCGTGCGCGCTCTATCTGTGTATACACTGTCCAAGGATCGTTCAAGACTATTCAGCCCCAGCTGACACGGCTTACATAGGCTACCAAGTTTTGACCATCACCCTCTCTCTCTGCCATCAGGTGTTTATGAATTAATTATCAGCAGTGATGTGAAATACTTAAGTAAAACTACTTTAAAGTACTACTTAGGTCGTTTTTAGGGTATCTGTACTTAACTGTTACTTTTTGCTCCATCAATTTTCCCTGACACCCAAAAGTACTTGTTACATTTTTTATGCTTAGCAGGACAGGAAAATGGTCAAATTCACGCACTTCTCAAGAGAACATTCTGGTCATCCCTACTGCCTCTGAACTGGCTGACTCACTAAACACACATGCTTCCTTTGTAAATTATGTCTGAGTGTTGGAGTGTACCCCTGGCTGTCTGAAAAAGAAAAGAAAATGGTGCTGTCTGTTTTGCTTAATATAAGGAATTTGAAATGATTTATACTTTTACTATTTTTACTCAAGTAGTATTTTACTAGGTGACTTTTACTTGAGTCATTTTCTATTAGGGTATTAGGGTATACTTCCTCTTCCTCCCTCAGGTCTGCCTTCTTTGTGTTCTCAGCAGAGTTCCGTCCGACGGTCAAACAGGAGTTCCCAGGTAAACTAATGATGATGATAGTATTACTAACAGGAGTTCCCAGGTAAACTAATGATGATGATAGTATTACTAACAGGAGTTCCCAGGTAAACTAATGATGATGATAGTATTACTAACAGGAGTTCCCAGGTAAACTAATCATGATGATAGTATTACTAACAGGAGTTCCCAGGTAAACTAATGATGATGATAGTATTACTAACAGGAGTTCCCAGGTAAACTAATGATGATGATAGTATTACTAACAGGAGTTCCCAGGTAAACTAATGATGATGATAGTATTACTAACAGGAGGTCCCAGGTAAACTAATCATGATGATAGTATTACTAACAGGAGTTAAAGTATTACTAACAGGAGTTCCCAGGTAAACTAATCATGATGATAGTATTACTAACAGGGCCTAAAAACATTTTGGTCCACCAGCAACTGTGGAATGTCATTTTTCACCTGGTCGGCGATTGGAACCAGCGACCTTTCGGTTGCTGGGACAGCGCTCTTCACCACTAAGCTACCTATTTGGTTAAAACTGTGATAATAACAGTACTGTATTAGTGGTATTAGGTTAAAACAGTAGTAATATCAGTACTGTATTAGTGGTATTAGGTTAAAACAGTAGTAATATCAGTACTGTATTAGTGGTATTAGGGTAAAACAGTAGTAATATCAGTACTGTATTTGGTTAAAACAGTAGTAATATCAGTACTGTATTAGTGGTATTAGGGTAAACAGTAGTAATATCAGTACTGTATTTGGTTAAAACAGTAGTAATATCAGTACTGTATTAGTGGTATTAGGTTAAAACAGTAGTAATATCAGTACTGTATTTGGTTAAAACAGTAGTAATATCAGTACTGTATTAGTGGTATTAGGGTAAAACAGTAGTAATATCAGTACTGTATTAGTGGTATTAGGGTAAAACAGTAGTAATATCAGTACTGTATTAGTGGTATTAGGGTAAAACAGTAGTAATATCAGTACTGTATTAGTGGTATTAGGTTAAAACAGTGATAATAATAGATGTGTAATGTAGACGATGGTTTGTCCCCACATATCGGCCCAATTTCAGCCTTTCATCCCCACGTGGGACCCATTTAATATATTATCAGCCGATACAGATATTGTCACCGGTATATTGTGCATCCCTAGTAATATGTGTAATGTATTGTCTCCAGGCTGCTCCATAGGAGAGTATTATCAATAGCAGTAGTATATATAATAATCTATATATTGGTAGTAGTATATATAATAATAGTGTGTATTATCAATAGCAGTAGCGGCAGGTAGCTTGGTGGTTAGGAGCGTTGTGCCAGTGACTGAGGGATCGCTGGTTCTAATCCCCGAGCCGACTAGGTGAAAAATATGTCGATGTGCCTTTAAGCAAGGCACTTAACCTAATTGCTCCTGTAAGTCGCTCTGGATAAGAGCGTCTACTAAATGACAAAAATGTAAATGTATATATAATAATCTATATATTGGTAGTAGTATATATAATAATCTATATATTGGTAGTAGTATATATAATAATCTATATAGTGGTAGTAGTAGTATATATATATAATAATAATAATATATATATATTGGTAGTAGTAGTATATACAGTTGAAGTCGGAAGTTTTAACTCAGTTTTTCACAATTCCTGACATTTAATCCTAGTAAAAATTCCCTGTTTTATGTCAGTTAGGATCACCACTTTATTTTAAGAATGTGAAATATCAGAATAATAGTAGAGAGTGATTTATTTCAGCTTTTATTTCTTTCATCACATTCCCAGTGGGTCAGAAGTTTACATACACTCAATTAGTATTTGGTAGCATTGCCTTTAAATTGTTTAACTTGGGTCAAACGTTTCGGGTAGCCTTCCACAAGCTTCCCAGAATAAGTTGGGTGAATTTTGGCCCATTCCTCCTGACAGAGCTGGTGTAACTGAGTCAGGTTTGTAGGCCTCCTTGCTCGCTACACGCTTTTTCATTTTCTATAGGATTGAGGTCAGGGCTTTGTGATGGCCACTCCAATACCTTGACTTTGTTGTCCTTAAGCCATTTGCCACAACTTTGGAAGTATGCTTGGGGTCATTGTCCATTTGGAAGACCCATTTGCGACCAAGCTTTAACTTCCTGACTGATGTCTTGAGATGTTGCTTCAATATATCCTCAACGTGATCAAGACAAAGGAGATGATTATGGACTACAGGAAAGGAGGACCAGAGAACGCCCCCCATTCTCATCGCGGGGCTGTAGTGGAGCAGGCTGAGAGCTTCAAGAGACTAGGTGTCCACATAACCAACAAACTATCATGGTCCAAGCACACCAAGACATTCGTGAAGAGGGCACGACAAAGCCTATCCCTCTCAGGAGACTGAAAAGATTTGGCATGGGTCCTCAGATCCTCAAAAGGTTATACAGCTGCACCATCGAGAGCATCCTGACTGGTTGCATCACTGCCTGGTATGGCAACTGCTTGGCCTCCGACCGCAAGGCACTACAGAGGGTAGTGCGTACGGCCCAGTACATCACTGGGGCCAAGCTTCCTGCCATCCAGGACCTCTATACCAGGTGGTGTCAGAGGAAGGCCCTCAAAATTGTCAAAGACTCCAGCCACCCTAGTCATAGACTGTTCTCTCTGCTACCGCACGACAAGCGGTACCGGAGTGCCAAGTCTAGGTCCAAAAGGCTTCTTAACAGCTTCTACCCCCAAGCCATAAGACTCTGAACAGCTAATCATGGCTACCCATACTATTTGCACTGCCCCCCACCCCATCTTCAGCGGTGAAGTTGTCCTGTCCCCTTAGCAGAAAAACACCCCAAAGCATAATGTTTCCCACCTCCATGTTTGACAGTGGGGATGGTGTTCTTGGGGTCATAGGCAGCATTCCTCCTCCTCCAAACACAGCGAGTTGAGTTGATGCCAAAGAGCTCCATTTTGGTCTCATCTGACCACAACACTTTCACCCAGTTCTCCTCTGAATCATTCAGATGTTAATTGGCAAATTTCAGACGGGCATGTATATGTGCTTTCTTGAGCAGGGGGACCTTGCGGGCGCTGCAGGATTTCAGTCCTTCACGGCGTAGTGTGTTACCAATTGTTTTCTTGGTGACTATGGTCCCAGCTGCCTTGAGATCATTGACAATATCCTCCAGTGTAGTTCTGGGCTGATTCTTCACCGTTCTTATGATCATTGCAACTCCACGAGGTGAGATCTTGCATGGAGCCCCAGGCCGAGGGATATTGACAGTTCTTTTGTGTTTCTTCCATTTACGAATAATCGCACCAACTGTTGTCACCTTCTCACCAAACTGCTTGGCGATGGTCTTGTAGCCCATTTCAGCCTTGTGGGTCTACAATCTTGTCCCTGACATCCTTGGAGAGCTCCTTGGTCTTGGCCATGGTGGAGAGTTTGGAATCTGATTGATTGCTTCTGTGGACAGGTGTCTTTTATACAGGTAGCGAGCTGAGAATAGGAGCACTCCCCTTTAAGGGTGTGCTCCTGGTCTCAGCTCGTTGCCTGTATAAAAGACACCTGGGAGCCAGAAATCTTTCTGATTGAGAGGGGGTCAAATACTTATTTCCCTCATTAAATGCAAATCAATTCATAACATTTTTGACATGCGTTTTTCTGGATTTTTTGGTTGTTATTCTGTCTCTCACTGTTCAAATAAACCTACCATTAAAATTATAGACTGATCATTTCTTTGTCAGTGGGCAAAACGTACAAAATCAGCAGGGGATCAAATACTTTTGTCCCTCACTGTATGTATGTACAGTGGGGGGAAAAAGTATTTAGTCAGCCACCAATTGTGCAAGTTCTCCCACTTAAAAGGATGAGAGAGGCCTGTAATTTTCATCATAGGTACACATCAACTATGGCAGACAAAATGAGAAAAACAATTCCAGAAAATCACATTGTAGGATTTTTAATGAATTTATTTGCAAATTATGGTGGAAAATAAGTATTTGGTCAATAACAAAAGTTTCTCAATACTTTGTTATATACCCTTTGTTGGCAATGACACAGGTCAAACGTTTTCTGTAAGTCTTCACAAGGTTTTCACACACTGTTGCTGGTATTTTTGGCCCATTCCTCCATGCAGATCTCCTCTAGAGCAGTGATGTTTTGGGGCTGTCGCTGGGCAACACAGTCTTTCAACTCCCTCCAAAGATTTTCTATGGGGTTGAGATCTGGAGACTGGCTAGGCCACTCCAGGACCTTGGAAATGTTTCTTACGAAGCCACTCCTTCGTTGCCCGGGCGGTGTGTTTGGGATCATTGTCAGGGGAATGGCCGGCAGGGATGTAGCTCAGTTGATAGAGCATGGCGTTTGCAACGCCAGGGTTGTGGGTTCGATTCCCACGGGGGGCCAGTATAATTTTTTTTTAAAAATCACTATCTGTAAGTCGCTCTGGATAAGAGCGTCTGCTAAATGACTAAAATGTAAATGTATTTTTTTACTTTTACTCAGCAATTGTCTTTAAGTGTCAACCTCATTCCAAGGAGGGCCGAGTGTCTGCGGGTTTTCGCTCCTACCTTGTACTTAATTGAGGAATTAAGGTCACTGATTAGTAAGGAACTCCCCTCACCTGGTTGTGTGGTCTTAATTGAAAGGAGAAACCAAAAACCAGCAGCCACCATGGAATGAGTTTGACACTCCTGGTCTACAGTGGGGAAAAAAAGTATTTAGTCAGCCACCAATTGTGCAAGTTCTCCCACTTAAAAAGATGAGAGATGCCTGTAATTTTCATCATAGGTACACGTCAACTATGACAGACAAATTGAGAAAAAAAAATCCAGAAAATCACATTGTAGGATTTTTAATGAATTTATTTGCAAATTATGGTGGAAAATAAGTATTTGGTCACCTACAAACGAGCAAGATTTCTGGCTCTCACAGACCTGTAACTTCTTCTTTAAGAGGCTCCTCTGTCCTCCCCTCGTTACCTGTATTAATGGCACCTGTTTGAACTTGTTATCAGTATAAAAGACACCTGTCCACAACCTCAAACAGTCACACTCCAAACTCCACTATGGCCAAGACCAAAGAGCTGTCAAAGGACACCAGAAACAAAATTGTGAGACCTGCACCAGGCTGGGAAGACTGAATCTGCAATAGGTAAGCAGCTTGGTTTGAAGAAATCAACTGTGGGAGCAATTATTAGGAAATGGAAGACATACAAGACCACTGATAATCTCCCCTCGATCTGGGGCTCCACGCAAGATCTCACCCCGTGGGATCAAAATGATCACAAGAACGTGAGCAAAAATCCCAGAACCACACGGGGGGACCTAGTGAATGACCTGCAGAGAGCTGGGACCAAAGTAACAAAGCCTACCATCAGTAACACACTACGCGCCAGGGACTCAAATCCTGCTGTGTCCCCCTGCTTAAGCCAGTACATGTCCAGGCCCGTCTGAAGTTTGCTAGAGTGCATTTGGATGATCCAGAAGAGGGATTGGGAGAATGTCATATGGTCAGATGAAACCAAAATAGAACTTTTTGGTAAAAACTCAACTCGTCGTGTTTGGAGTACAAAGAATGCTGAGTTGCATCCAAAGAACACCATACCTACTGTGAAGCATGGGTGTGGAAACATCATGCTTTGGGGCTGTTTTTTCTGCAAAGGGACCAGGACGACTGATCCGTGTAAAGGAAAGAATGAATGGGGCCATGTATCGTGAGATTTTGAGTGAAAACCTCCCTTCCATCAGCAAGGGCATTGAAGATGAAACGTGGCTGGGTCTTTCAGCATGACAATGATCCCAAACACACCGCCCGGGCAACGAAGGAGTGGCTTCGTAAGAAGCATTTCAAGGTCCTGGAGTGGCCTAGCCAGTCTCCAGATCTCAACCCCATAGAAAATCTTTGGAGGGAGTTGAAAATCCGTGTTGCCCAGCGACAGCCCCAAAACATCACTGCTCTAGAGGAGATCTGCATGGAGGAATGGGCCAAAATACCAGCAACAGTGTGTGAAAACCTTGTGAAGACTTACAGAAAACGTTTGACCTGTGTCATTGCCAACAAAGGGTATATAACAAAGTATTGAGAAACTTTTGTTATTGACCAAATACTTATTTTCCACCATAATTTGCAAATAAATTCATAAAAAACCTACAATGTGATTTTCTGGAATTTTTTTTCTCAATTTGTCTGTCATAGTTGACGTGTACCTATGATGAAAATTACAGGCCTCTCTCATCTTTTTAAGTGGGAGAACTTGCACAATTGGTGGCTGACTAAATACTTTTTTGCCCCACTGTATATGGTGTAGGTAGCTACTATAGCTGGTCCTTCCCCCCACCTAATAATGGCAGAGATGAAAGGAATTAAGATGGATAGTTCATTTGTTCAATCATTCAATTATTCTCAATCTCAATGGTAATTAGTGAGTATAGTCTATATCTGTAGAGAAATAGGTGGGCATACAGCGTATGCCTGCGTATGGTCACCAGAGCGTGCCCAATTTGACTGAGCGCTGAGCGAGTTTCCCAAAGGCTGGTGCATCACTGGAGCGTCAGCCTTCTCGCCCTTCAATTTTGCTTCAGTAGCGCTGACTTTATGAGCTTAGGCCATGCCCAGTCTAGTAGGCTACTTGTGTGCCTCTATAGCCCCCTTGCGTAGCTACTGTCCTGGAGTTCGCTAAATATTTTCAGAAAGAAACTGATCAAACACACAGGTGTTTTTTTTCTTCACCTTTATTTAACCAGGTAAGCCAGTTGAGAACAAGTTCTCATTTACAACTGCGGCCTGGCCAAGATAAAAGCAAAGCAGTGCGATAAAAACAACAACAACACAGTTACATATGGAATAAACAAAATGTACAGTCAATAACACAATAGAAAATCTACAGTTGAAGTCAGAAGTTTACATACACCTTGCCAAATACATTTAAACTCAGTTTTTCACAATTCCTGACATTTAATCCTAGTAAAAATTCCCTGTCTTAGGTCAGTAAGGATCACCACTTTATTTTAAGAATGTGAAATGTCAGAATAATAGTAGAGAGAATGATTTATTTCAGCTTTTATTTATTTCATCACATTCCCAGTGGGTCAGAAGTTTACATACACTTAATTAGTATTTGGTAGCATTGCCTTTAAATTGTTTAACTAGGGTCAAACGTTTCCGGTAGCCTTACACAAGCTTCCCACAATAAGTTGGGTGAATTTTGGCCCATTCCTCCTGACAGAGCTGGTGTAACTGAATCAGGTTTGTAGGCCTCTGCTCGCACACGCTTTTCAGTTCTGCCCACATTTTCTAAAGGATCGAGGTCAGAGCTTTGATGGGCACTCCAATACCTTGGCTTTGTTGTCCTTAAGCCATTTTGCCACAACTTGGGGCGGCAGGTAGCTTAGTGGATAAGAGTGTTGTGCCAGTAACCGAAAGGTCGCTGGTTCTAATCCCCGAGCCGACTAGGTGAAAAATCTGTCGATGTGCCCTTGAGCAAGGCACTTAACCCTAATTGCTCCTGTAAGTCGCTCTGGATAAGAGCGTCTGCATAATGACTAAAAATGTTTAATGTCATTGTCCATTTGGAAGACCCATTTGCGACCAAGCTTTAACTTCCTGACTGATGTCTTGAGATGTTGCTTCAATATATCCACATAATCTTCCTTCCTCATGATGCCATCTATTTTGTTAAGTGCACCAGTCCCTCCTGCAGCAAAGCACACCCAAAGCATGATGCTGCCATCCCAGTGCTTCACGTTTGGGATGGTGTTCTTCGCATGCAAGCTATCCCCCTTTTTCTTCCAAACATAACAATGGTCAGTATGGCCAAACAGTTCTATTTTTGTTTCATCAGACCAGAGGACATTTCTCCAAAAAGTAAGATCATTGTCCCCATGTGCAGTTTCAAACCGTAGTCTGTTTTTTTATGGCGGTTCTTTGGAGCAGTGGCTTTACTGTGGATATAGTTACTTTTGTACCTGTTTCCTCCAGCATCTTTACAAGGTCCTTTGCTGTTGTTCTGGGATTGATTTGCACTTTTCGCACCAAAGTACGTTCATCTCTAGGAGACAGAACACGTCTCCTTCCTGAGTGGTATGACGGTTGCGTGGTCCCATGGTGTTTATACTTGCGTACTATTGTTTGTACAGATGAACGCGGTATCTTCAGGCATTCTGAAATTTCTCCCAAGGATCAACCAGACTTGTGGAGGTGTACAATTATTTTTCTGAGGTCTTGGCTGATTTCTTATGATTTTCCCATGATGTCAAGCAAAGAGGAACTGAGTTTGAAGGTAGGCCTTGAAATACATCCACAGGTACATCTCCAATTGACTAAAATGATGTCACTTAGCCTATCAGAAGCTTCTAAAGCCATGACATAATTTTCTGGAATTTTCCAAGCTGTTTAAAGGCACAGTCAACTTAGTGTATGTAAACTTCTGACCCACTGGAATTGTGATACAGTGAATTATAAGTGAAATAATCTGTCTGTAAACAATTGTTGGAAAAATTACTTGTGTCATGCACAAACTAGATGTCCTAACCGACCTGCCAAAACTATAGTTTGTTGACAAGAAATTTGTAGAGTAGTTGAAAAACTAGTTTTAATGACTCCAACCTAAGTGTATGTAAACTTCCGACTTCAACTGTACCTAGCTTTAAGTGGCTGGTTGTAACATTGTAGCTTGCTGTTTAGTAGCCATATCTACAATTAAAGAGAAGAGGTTCTACAATTGAGATACAATAGATCTCCGATTGCAAAACCTCCTCTATTTTTTAGTCATAGATATGGCTACCTGTATTTTTTTTAGCCAACTTAGCTAGCTAGACTACCTAGCTACCTACCTAGCTACCTAAGTTAGCAAACAGAAAAATAATGCTAGCCAGCAATACACAATATGGGTTTCAGTAGATAAACTAAAGCTAGCTAGCTAGGTGGCTTGCAGGAATAATAACTTAGTTAGCTAGCCACTGTATTTGTCATCTGCCGTCTTGGTGCTGGCATTGGCTGTAGCTGAGCTTCTAGCTAAATCCAACTCTTTGTTTCGAATCCTCTTCGCTATATTCAGGTTGAAACATGTAAGGTTGAATGTCACCATGTAGCTAATAGAACATAAACAAATGCTCCATTGTCGAATTGTGTTGATGAGAGGAATCACTTGAAGCCATTTCAGTTTTGCCCGAAGGATTGTGTTATTAGTGTCCGCCTCCCTTCAAAAATAACCTGCCTTGGTGGTGGGATGTGGCAGAGCATGAAGCATGAACTTTGCACAAAGTAGATGTCCTAACCAACCTGCCAAAACTATAGTTTGTTAACAAGAAATTTGTGGAGTGATCTAAGATAAGGCGGGGATTTGCCTTGAAGTGATTTATAGATGACCTGGAGCCAGTGGGTTTGGCGACGAATATGTAGTGAGGGCCAGCCAACGAGAGCGTACAGGTCACAATGGTGGGTAGTATATGGGGCTTTGGTGACAAAATGGATAGCACTGTGATAAACTACATCCTATTTGCTGAGTAGAGTGTTGGAAGCTATTTTGTAAATGACATCGCCGAAGTCAATGATCGGTAGGATTGTCAGTTTTACGAGGGCATGTTTAGCAGCATGAGTCAAGGAGGCTTTGAAATAGGAAGCTGATTATAGATTTAACTTTGGATTGGAGATGTTTACAGTCTAACCAGACACCTAGGTATTTGTAGTTGTCCACATATTCTAAGTCAGATCCGCCGAGAGTAGTGATTCTAGTCGGGCGGGCGGGTGCAAGCAGCGTTCGATTGAAGAGCATGCATTTAGTTTTACTATCGTTTAAGAGCAGTTGAAGGCCACGGAAGGAGTGTTGTATGGCATTGAAGCTCGTTTGGATGTTTGTTAGCACAGTGTCCAATGAAGGACCAGATGTATACAAAATGGTGTCGTCTGCGTAGAGGTGGATCTGAGAGTCACCAGCAGCAAGAGCGACATCATTGATATACACAGAGAATAGAGTCGGCCCGAGAATTGAACCCTGTGGCACCCCCATAGAGACTGCCAGAGGTCCAGACAACAGGCCCTCCGATAGTTGGGGGTAGCCAGGTGGAAAGCATGGCCAGCCGTAGCAAAATGCTTATTGAAATTCTCAATTATCGTAGATTTATCGGTGGTGACAGTGTTTCCTAGCCTCAGTGCAGTGGGTAGCTGGGAGGAGGTGCTCTTATTCTCCATGGACTTTACAGTGTCCCAAAACTTTTTGGAGTTAGTGCTACAGGATGCAAATGTCTGTTTGAAAAAGCTAGCCTTTGCTTTCCTAACTGATTGTGTATATTGGTTCCCGACTTCCCTGAAAAGTTGCATATCGCGGGGGCTGTTCGATGCTAATGCAGTATGCCACAGGATGTTTTTGTGCTGGTCAAGGGCAGTCAAGTCTGGGGTGAACCAGGGGCTATATCTGTTCTTAGTTCTGAATTTTTTTGAATGGGGCATGCTTATTTAAGATGGAGAGGAAAGCACTTTTGAAGAACATCCAGGCATCCTTTAAAATCAAGGTGATGTTTTTTGCATCCTCAATGGCTCTGCAATTGTATTCTCTGCTGATGGCCTGCTCACAAGGCACCATCACATGACTCTGGCCAAACTGTGATGATCCTCTTCACCTGTGAGTGAGGAGGAGGAGGAGGAGGAAAGAGATGTGGGGATCAGATTGTTGTAAACACACATTCACAGCCATTCATTCACCCATTATGACCGTTAAAGGGGAATTTCACCCTGGGGGAATCTGGGATTGTTTTCATCCACAGGAGGTTGGTGGCACCTTGATTGGGGAGGAAGGGCTTGTGGTAATGGCTGGAGGCGGAATTAGTGGAATGGTATCAAATACATCAAACATAAGGTTTTAATGTGTTTGATGCCATTCTATTCGTTCCATTCCAGCCATTATTATGAGCCGACCTCTCCTCAGCAGCTTCCACTGTTTTCATCATGTCCGAGGCATTTCTAGGTCAGTGAGATGTTTTACACATAATTGCCCAGGAGGAAGGCAGGTCTGGGCCTTGCGAGCTGAATGATACACCCTATGACAGCTTCCGGTGTATTGATGGTGTATTGATGGAGGGGGCGAGATCTGAAAATAAATATAGTCCTGCTTTGTGGCATTTTACAAATGCTCTACAGTGAGGGAAAAAAGTATTTGATCCCCTGCTGATTTTGTACGTTTTCCCACTGACAAAGAAATGATCAGTCTATAATTTTAATGGTAGGTTTATTTGAACAGTGAGAGACAGAATAACAACAACAAAATCCAGAAAAACGCATGTCAAAAATGTTATAAATTGATTTGCATTTTAATGAGGGAAATAAGTATTTGACCCCTCTGCAAAACATGACTTAGTACTTGGTGGCAAAACCCTTGTTGGCAATCACAGAGGTCAGACGTTTCTTGTAGTTGGCCACCAGGTTTGCACACATCTCAGGAGGGATTTTGTCCCACTCTCTTTGCAGATCTTCTCCAAGTCATTAAGGTTTCGAGGCTGACGTTTTGCAACTCGAACCTTCAGCTCCCTCCACAGATTTTCTATGGGATTACGGTCTGGAGACTGCCTAGGCCACTCCAGGACCTTAATGTGCTTTTTCTTGAGCCACTCCTTTGTTGCCTTGGCCGTGTGTTTTGGGTCATTGTCATGCTGGAATACCCATCCACGACCCATTTTCAATGCCCTGGCTGAGGGAAGGAGGTTCTCACCCAAGATTTGACGGTACATGGCCCCGTCCATCGTCCCTTTGATGCGGTGAAGTTGTCCTGTCCCCTTAGCAGAAAAACACCCCCAAAGCATAAGGTTTCCACCTCCATGTTTTATGGTGGGGATGGTGTTCTTGGGGTCATAGGCAGCATTCCTCCTCCTCCAAACACGGCGAGTTGAGTTGATGCCAAAGAGCTCGATTTTGGTCTCATCTGACCACAACACTTTCACCCAGTTCTCCTCTGAATCATTCAGATGTTCATTGGCAAACTTCAGACGGGCATGTACAGTGGGGAGAACAAGTATTTGATACACTGCCGATTTTGCAGGTTTTCCTACTTACAAAGCATGTAGAGGTCTGTAATTTTTATCATAGGTACACTTCAACTGTGAAAGACGGAATCTAAAACAAAAATCCAGAAAATCACATTGTATGATTTTTAAGTAATTCATTTGCATTTTATTGCATGACATAAGTATTTGATCACCTACCAACCAGTAAGAATTCCGGCTCTCACAGACCTGTTAGTTTTTCTTTAAGAAGCCCTCCTGTTCTCCACTCATTACCTGTATTAACTGCACCTGTTTGAACTCGTTACCTGTATAAAAGACACCTGTCCACACACTCAATCAAACAGACTCCAACCTCTCCACAATGGCCAAGACCAGAGAGCTGTGTAAGGACATCAGGGATAAAATTGTAGACCTGCTTAAGGCTGGGATGGGCTACAGGACAATAGGCAAGCAGCTTGGTGAGAAGGCAACAACTGTTGGCGCAATTATTAGAAAATGGAAGAAGTTCAAGATGACGGTCAATCACCCTCGGTCTGGGGCTCCATGCAAGATCTCACCTCGTGAGGCATCAATGATCGTGAGGAAGGTGAGGGATCAGCCCAGAACTACAAGGCAGGACCTGGTTAATGACCTGAAGAGAGCTGGGACCACAGTCTCAAAGAAAACCATTAGTAACACACTACGCCGTCATGGATTAAAATCCTGCAGCGCACGCAAGTTCCCCCTGCTCAAGCCAGCGCATGTCCAGGCCCGTCTGAAGTTTGCCAATGACCATCTGGATGATCCAGAGGAGGAATGGGAGAAGGTCATGTGGTCTGATGAGACAAAAATAGAGCTTTTTGGTCTAAACTCCACTCGCCGTATTTGGAGGAAGAAGAAGGATGAGTACAACCCCAAGAACACCATCCCAACCGTGAAGTATGGAGGTGGAAACATCATTCTTTGGGGATGCTTTTCTGCAAAGGGGACAGGACGACTGCACCGTATTGAGGGAGGATGGATGGGGCCATGTATCGCGAGATCTTGGCCAACAACCTCCTTCCCTCAGTAAGAGCATTGAAGATGGGTCGTGGCTGGGTCTTCCAGCATGACAACGACCCGAAACACACAGCCAGGGCAACTAAGGAGTGGCTCCATAAGAAGCATCTCAAGGTCCTGGAGTGGCCTAGCCAGTCTCCAGACCTGAACCCAATAGAAAATCTTTGGAGGAAGCTGAAAGTCCGTATTGCCCAGCGACAGCCCCGAAACCTGAAGGATCTGGAGAAGGTCTGTATGGAGGAGTGGGCCAAAATCCCTGCGGCAGTGTGTGCAAACCTGGTCAAGACCTACAGGAAACGTATGATCTCTGTAATTGCAAACAAAGGTTTCTGTACCAAATATTAAGTTCTGCTTTTCTGATGTATCAAATACTTATGTCATGCAATAAAATGCAAATTAATTACTTAAAAATCATACAATGTGATTTTCTGGATTTTTGTTTTTAGATTCCGCCTCTCACAGTTGAAGTGTACCTATGATAAAAATTACAGACCTCTACATGCTTTGTAAGTAGGAAAACCTGCAAAATCGGCAGTGTATCAAATACTTGTTCTCCCCACTGTAGATGTGCTTTCTTGAGCAGGGGGACCTTGCGGGCGCTGCAGGATTTCAGTCCTTTACGGCGTAGTGTTTTACCAATTGTTTTCTTGGTGATTATGGTCCCAGCTGCCTTGAGATCATTGACAAGATCCTCCCGTGTAGTTCTGGGCTGATTCCTCACCGTTCTCATTATCATTGCAACTCCACGAGGTGAGATCTTGCATGGAGCCCCAGGCCGAGGGAGATTGACAGTTATTTTGTGTTTCTTCCATTTGCGAATACTCGCACCAACTGTTGTCACCTTCTCACCAAGCTGCTTGGCGATGGTCTTGTAGCCTATTCCAGCCTTGTGTAGGTCTACAATCTTGTCCCTGACATCCTTGGAGAGCTCTTTGGTCTTGGCCATGGTGGAGAGTTTGGAATCTGATTGATTGATTGCTTCTGTGGACAGGTGTCTTTTGTACAGGTAACAAGCTGAGATTAGGAGCACTCCCTTTCAGAGTGTGCTCCTAATCTCAGCTCGTTACCTGTATAAAAGACACCTGGGAGCCAGAAATCTTTCTGATTGAGAGGGGTCAAATACTTATTTCCCTCATTAAAATGCAAATCAATTTATAACATTTTTGACATGCATTTTTCTGAATTTTTTTGTTGTTATTCTGTCTCTCACTGTTCAAATAAACCTACTATTAAAATTATAGACTGATCATTTCTTTGTCAGTAGGCAAACGTACAAAATCAGCAGGGGATCAAATACTTTTTTCCCTCACTGTATGTTATACTGATCGCACTATACATTTTTGTGCGTGTAGATATGGTTGTCCTTGTTCGATAGAGTCATTGGACATCATTCAACAATGCTCCTATCGGAGGTTTCATTGCTAAATATACAAGCTGACACATTTTTCCCAGTCTCTGAAAGACTACAACTTGTGTGGGGGCAATGCTTCAGGCTCTGGCCACATCCCACCCCCAAGGCAGTTTATTTTTAAAGGGAGGCGGACACTAATAACACAATCCTTCGGGCAAAACTGAAATGGCTTCAAGTGATTCCTCTCATCAACACGAATTAGACAATGGAGTATTTGTTTATGTTCTATTAGCTACATGGTGACATTCAACCTTACATGTTTCAACCTGAATGTAGCGAAGAGGATTCGAAACAAAGAGTTGGATTTAGCTAGAAGCTCAGCTACAGCCAATGCCAGCACCAAGACGGCAGATGACAAATACAGTGGCTAGCTAACTAAGTTATTATTCCTGCAAGCAACCTAGCTAGCTAGCTTTATTTTATCTACTGAAACCCATATTGTGTATTGCTGGTGTCACGAGCTGATGTGGATGTGGTGTTGGAGTCAGGCGCAGGACACAGAAGCTTAGTCCAACAGACTTTACTAGTCAAAACACGACAATACAAAATAACGGGCCTCAACACAACGGAGGCGAGCGATTACGCATACTGTGCGTCAATACACAAAATACAAGGGATTACGCAAACAGTGCGTCAATACACGAGAGCAAATACAAATCACCAACGGACAGGCGGACAACAACACACAACTACAAACAAAACCAAAGGAAACTTATAGGTGACATAATCAATACGTGATATGGAACAGGTGCACTAATCAGACAAAACCAAACAAACATAGAGAACATCAAACGGTAGCAGCTAGTACTCCGGAGACGACGAAAGCCGAAGCCTGCCCGAACAAGGAGGAGGAGCAGTCTCGGGCGGAATTCGTGACAGCTGGCTAGCATTATTTTTCTGTTTGCTAACTTAGGTAGATAGGTAGGTAGCTAGGTAGTCTAGCTAGCTAAGTTGGCTAAAAAAATACAGGTAGCCATATCTATGACTAAAAATAGAGGCGGTTTTGCAATCGGAGATCTATTGTATCTCAATTGTAGAACCTCTTCTCTTTTAATTGTAGATATGGCTACTAAACAGCAAGTTACAATGTTACAACCAGCCACTTAAAGCTAGGTACAGTTGAAGTCGGAAGTTTACATACACTTAGGTTGGAGTCATTAAAATTCTTTTTCAACCACTCCACAAATTTCTTGTTAACAAACTATAGTTTTGGCAGGTCGGTTAGGACATCTACTTTGTGCATGACACAAGTAATTTTTCCAACAATTATTTACAGACAGATTATTTCACTTATAATTCACTGTATCACAATTCCAGTGGGTCAGAAGTTTACATACACTAAGTTGACTGTGCCTTTAAGCAGCTTGGAAAATTCCAGAAAATGATGTCATGGCTTTAGAAGCTTCTGATAGGCTAAGTGACATCATTTGAGTCAATTGGAGGTGTACCTGTGGATGTATTTCAAGGCCTACCTTCAAACTCAGTTCCTCTTTGCTTGACATCATGGGAAAATCAAAAGAAATCAGCCAAGACCTCAGAAAAATAATTGTAGACCTCCACAAGTATGGTTCAGAAATTTCCGAATGCCTGAAGATACCGTGTTCATCTGTACAAACAATAGTACGCAAGTATAAACACCATGGGACCACGCAACCGTCATACCACTCAGGAAGGAGACGCGTTCTGTCTCCTAGAGATGAACGTACTTTGGTGTGAAAAGTGCAAATCAATCCCAGAACAACAGCAAAGGACCTTGTGAAGATGCTGGAGGAAACAGGTACAAAAGTAACTATATCCACAGTAAAACAAGCCCTATATCGACATAACCTGAAAGGCTGCTTAGCAAGGAATAAGCCACTGCTCCAAAACTGCCATAAAAAAGCCAGACTACGGTTTGCAACTGCACATGGGGACAAAGATTGTACTTTTTGGAGAAATGTCCTCTGGTCTGATGAAACAAAAATAGAACTCTTTGGCCATAATGACCATCGTTATGTTTGGAGGAAAAAAGGGGAGCGCTTGCAAGCAGAAGAACACCATCCCAACCGTGATGCACGGGGGTGGCAGCATCATGCTGTGGGGGTGCTTTGCTGCAGGAGGGACTGGTGCACTTCACAAAATAGATGGCATCATGAGGAAGGAAAATTATGTGGATACATTGAAGCAACATCTCAAGACATCAGTCAGGAAGTTAAAGATTGGTCGCAAATGGGTCTTCCAAATAGACAATGACCCCAAGTATACTTCCAAAGTTGTGGCAAAATGGCTTAAGGACAACAAAGTCAAGGTATTGGAGGGGCCATCACAAAGCCCTGACCTCAATCCTATAGAAAAAGTGTGGGTGTCACGCCCTGATCTTGAGAGCCCTGTTTTTCTCTAGTTGGTTTGGTCAGGGTGTGAATTCTAGATTTTGTATTTCTATGTTGGACGGGTGTGGTTCCCAATCAGAGGCAGCTGTCGATCGTTGTCTCTGATTGGGGATCATACTTATGCAGCCATTTTGCCTACCTTAGTTGTGGGATCTTGTTTCTGTTTTGGCTTGTGGTTTTGTAGCCTGAAGAACTTCACGGTCGTTTGTATTTTGTTGTGTTGATTCTGTATTCAGTTAATAAAGTAAAATGTTCGCATACCACGCTGCACCTTGGTCCGATCCGTCTATCAACAGAGCCAGGTTTCAGAGTAGAGCCAACTCTCCACACTCGCTGTAAGGAGCGTGGGACCGTTCAGGCACCCTGTTATGCGGTGATACGCACTGTGTCTCCAATGCGCATTCACAGCCCGGTGCGCTTGGTGCCCGCGCCACGCACTTGCCGGGCTAAAGTGAGCATCCAGCCAGGACGGGTTGTGCCTGCTCCTTGCACCAAACCAGTGGTGCGTGTCTCCAGCCAGGTACGGCCTGTGCCTGCTCCTCGCACCAGACCAGTGGTGCGTGTCCCCAGCCCGGTACGGCCCGTGCCTGCTCCTCGCACCAGACCAGTGGTGCATGTCCCCAGCCCGGAACGGCTCGTGCCTGCTCCTCGCACCAAACCAGTGGTGCGTGTCTCCAGTCCGGTACGGCCCGTGCCTGCTCCTCGCACCAAACCAATTAGTTTAAAAGGCAGAACACGCCCATCTAGGTCTGCATCTGAGAGATTTCTTCTCAATGCTACTTTGGAGGTTTCAGACACTTAGATCATGGTCTTGACTTTCTCACAGTTTTCTCTCACATTTCATCTGAATAATTTACTTAAGACACTTAAGGAGGCTCATAGTGAGTGAATATTTGGATAGACATGCAAAGAATTGATCAGCTAGTAGCAATGCATGGACCAGGGTATCACTAAACTTAAACCACAGACATACCACCTTGAAGTAGTTCAGTGATTTTCATAATTATCTAGTTGTTACTTTGAGTAGACTTAGGCCTGCTGAAAATGACAATTTAGTTTATATTTAAATTCTAATCAAATTAAAACGTCCAGTGGTATTTTGTATTTTATTAGGATCCCCATTAGCTGTTCCAAAAACAGCAGCTACTCTTCCTGGGGTCCACACAAAACATGAAACATGACATAATATAGAACATGAATAGACAAGAACAGCTCAAGGACAGAACTACATACATTTATTTTTAAAGGCACACGTAGCCTACATATCAATACATACACACAAACTATCTAGGTCAAATAGGGGAGAGGCATTGTGCCTTGAGGTGTTGCTTTATTTGTTTTTTGAAACCAGGTTTGCTGAAAATTTGAGCAATATGAGATGGAACAGAGTTCCATGCAATAATGGCTCTATATAATACTGTAAATTTTCTTGAATTTGTTCTGGATTTGGGGACTGTGAAAAGACCCCTGGTGGCATGTCTGGTGGGGTAAATGTGTGTGTCAGAGCTGTGTGTAAGTTGACTATGTAAACAATTTGGGAATTTCATCAGTGTACTGTACATCAGTGAACGTCCTGTGTGGGTTTGGTGCATTGTGCGCTCATGCAACAGAACGACACATGATGTACAGTACAGGCTCATACCTCTGTCATCAATCAGCAGCTCAAGTACTTGTGAAGAAGTTACTGGTCGCGTCCCAAATGGCACCCTATTCCATATATAGTGTACTACTTTTGACCAGGGCCTATAGGCCTACATAGGGAATAGGGAACATCTGGGGCGCATACACTGTCTTTATCAGCTGAGAAGGGTCTGGTTTGGAGGGGATCCACATTATCAGTAGTGTTGCTTGGCTTTGGCCCTGCTCTGAATGCATTCCACAACCACTCTGGCCAGCAGAACTTAGAGAGATTGGCACAAATTAAAACAAGGATCTACCAACTCTATCAAGACCAGGCTTGACCAGTTGGCAGGGCTTTACACAAGCATTCTGGGAACTCTGAAAGCTGTTTTAATTAGATGGTTGTTGTTATACCGAATGGCTGTACTTCACGCTTGGTTTTAAAGAGACGGCACAGAAACCAAAGTAAGGGAGTCAGACGGAGTCAGTATAAACCATTTGCAAAAAGAAACAGACTTACTACTGTGTTTGGGCACTGTAAAAAACAACAACATTTTACATCTTTCTTATCTGTTTTCTTTGTTAGTATTTTCTTAAACTCTGATCATGACCTTGACCCTCTTGTTCTCATTTCCTTAAGACTCAGAGACTTCCGGCAGTAAGGGTTTTACAGTAAAAACATGACATAAACTGTGCCCTCTCTGTCTGACTTTGGTATGCTGTATTGTCATATCCGTATTTTTGAGTATTTATTAGGATCCCCATTAGCTGCAGCCAAAAGCTGCACTCTCGATCCACGATATGGCAGGAGATGTAAAGCCATAACACATACATTTACATTTTAGTCATTTAGCAGACTCTCTTATCCAGAGCGACTTACAGTTAGTGAATACATATATATATATTTTTTATACTGGCCCCCGTGGGAATCGAACCCACAACCCTGGCGTTGCAAACGCCATGCTCTATCAACTGAGCTACATCCCTGCCGGCCATTCCCTCCCCTACCCTGGACGACGCTGGGCAAATTGTGCGCCGCCCATGAGTCTCCCGGTCGTGGCCGGCTGCGACAGAGCCTGGATTCGAACCAGGATCTCTAGTGGCACAGTTAGCACTGCGATACAGTGCCTTAGACCACTGCGCCACTCAGGAGTACACGAGTACACTGCATTTGGAAAGTATTCAGACCCCTTGACTTTTTCCACATTTTGTTACGTTACAGCCTTAATCTAAAATGGATGAAATTGTTTTTTCCCTCATCAATATACACAAAATACCCTATAATGACAAAGCAAAAACCGTTTTTTAGAAAATTATAAATAAAGAAAATACTGAAATATCATTATTCAGACCCTTTACTCAGTACTTTATTGAAACACCTTAGGCAGTGATTACAGACTCGAGTCTTCTTGGGTATGACGCTACAACTTGGCACACCTGTATTTGGGGAGTTTGTCCCATTCTTCTCTGCAGATCCTCTTAAGCACTGTAAGGTTGGATGGGGAGCGTCGCTGCACAACTATTTTCAGGTCTCTCCAGATGTTCGATCAGGTTCAAGTCCAGGCTCTGACTGGGCCACTCCTGCGTTGTCTTGGCTGTGTGCTTAGGGTCGTTGTCCTGTTGGAAGGTGAACCTTCGCCCAGTCTGAGGTCCTGAGCGCTCTGGAGCAGGTTTTCATGAAGGATCTCTCTGTACTTTTGCTCTGTTCATCTTTGCCTCGATCCTGACTAGTCTCCCAGTCCCTGCTGCTGAAAAACATCCTCACAGCATGATGCTGCCACCACCATGCTTCACCGTAGGGATGGTGCTAGGTTTCCTCCAGATGTGACGCTTGGCATTCAGGCCAAAGAGTTCAATCTTGGTTTCATCAGACCAGAGAATCTTGTTTCTCATGGTCTGAAAGTCTTTAGGTGCCTTTTGAGACCTTATATAAACAGGTGTGTGCCTTTCCAAATCATGTCCAATCAATTGAATTTACCACAGGTGGACTCCAATCAAGTTTTAGATTCATCTCAAGGATGATTAATGGAAACAGGATTCACCTGATCTCAATTCCAAGTCTGATAGCAAAGTGTCTGAATACTTATGTAAATAAGGTATTTCTGGGGGGTTTTTTATCCTAAAAACCTGTTTTCGCTTTGTCATTATGGGGTATTGTGTGTAGATTGATGGAAAAAAATAATGTAATCAATTTTAGAATAAGCCTGTAATGTAACAAAATGTGGAAAAAGTCAAGGGGTCTGAATACTTTCTGAATTCACTGTATGTTTTTTCAGTAGCAGACTATGATCGATAATGTAAAAAGCTGCACTGAAGTCTAACAAAACAGTTCCCACAATTTCTTTCAGTCAATCAACCTTCATTTGTGTTAGTGCCGTACATGTTGAGTGCCCTTCCCTATAAGCGTGCTGAAAGTCAGTTGTTAATTTGTTTACTGTGAAATAGCATTATAAATGGTCAAACACCATTTCTTCCAAAGGTTTACTAAGGGTCGGTAGCAGGCTGATTTAGTTAGTTATGCATGGATATGAAGGTTCAGCGTTTGTTGGTGGCATGTCCTGCCTAAGTTTACTAATCTTGGCAATGAAAAAGTCATTAAATCAGTGGGTTTTGTGATGAATGAGCCATCTGATTCAATGAAGGATGGAGCTGAGTTCACCTTTTTGCCCAACATTTCCTTTATAGAGCTGTGAGCTGTGTCTTGTGTGTCTGAAACCATATGAGTTCATACTCCATTATCTCTATGTTGATACTCAGATTCTCTGACTGGAACACTATGTGTTGAGAGGCCCCTACTTTCCTCTCATCGTCACTGCAGTGTGACTTCCTTTCATGGATATGTGAATCTCTGGTGGAGTTGAAAGAGAGACCCCTCCTTACCTCGATGACTCACCCAGGAAACAATGCCCCCTCCCAGCGCTGAGGTGGGTGTGTTGGGCTGGTGTCACTGAATGCAGGACAGATGGGCTTCCTTCCCGTTGGGACAGGTCTGCCTCACCGGACATTTTATGATTTGTAAATAATTAGTACATGTTAGTGCATTTGTCTCCCTGTATTGTAACATGGACACATTTGTTTAAGGTAATGTCATGACAGATACTCACCATTGCATACGATCACTCACACTGTCATGGGCATGGCATTATCCAAGTATAGGCCTATTCTAGAAGATTAGACTGCACTCAATCAGTGACGGATTAAATAATCAATTGGATCAGCTAGAAAACAGATTGAGACAAAATAATATGAGAATATTATCCTTATCGGAGGATGAGGAAAAAGGGGACCTTTCCAGCTACGTGATCAAGCTGATATCGGAGGAGCTTGGCGTGGATGTGTCGACGGAGGATCTGGACCGATGCCATCGGATCGGCGTGAATCAGAAGAATGCTAAATACCCTTGCATTGGGAATCTTTAATGTAAAGAACTATCAGACCAAAGTCAACATTCTGAGGGGGAAAGGAGATCAAGGTCCATGGCCAGTCCATTTGATTTTTCCAGGACCTGTCTGCTAGACTGAGGAAAAAACGCCAGCAATTAATTACGATCAGACAGTCGCTGGAGGAAAAAGGAATAAAGTCTCAACTCAACAGTACTGTGGGCATGGAAGGGAACACAGAGAATGGAGTCCACAAGTGCCTATAAAGCCCTGAACAGGCTGCAGCAAACCTTTCCAGTTGAAAGATTGCTCAATGCCCTGAGGAGAGGCAGAAGCGGAAAAAACAGATATGCACACTAGGCTACATACAGTGATGCCCAAGACCAGCTTACCGTAAATTGAGACAATATTCCTTCCCCCTCCCCCCAATACAATTTAGACTCTATTGTCCCCAAGTAACTGTTATTCTCCAGGAAGTAACGATAGAATAAGACAATGCCAGTGAGATACATGGACACTGGAAAGACAATATAAAAGAGGAACTATAGCATGTAAGTCAATAATTGTCAATAATTGTTCTATGGATGTGTGTGTGTGTGGGTGAGAGTGTGAGAGTGGGTGTATGTGTGGGTATGTGTCTGTGCATATGAATGGGAAAGTGAGGGAGGGTGAATGTGGATGTGTGTGGGAGGGAGGGCGGGAGAGAGTGGGTGTGCAGAGGCATGGGGTGTATGTTGTGTGTAAATGAAGGAGAATGGATGAGTGGGTGGATGTATAGAGGGGTGTAGAGGTGTATGAGAAGAGGGGAGGGGGGAAGACAGAGGTGGGGATAAACTGGGCTTGGGTGGGTAAGGGAGGGCAAGGAGGGGAGGTGGTGATAAGCTTGGCTTGGGGGGGTGCAAGGGTGGGTAAGGATATGAGGGTGGGACAAGCTTGGCTTTGGGGGGGCAAAGGGGAGTAAAGATGGGAGGTGGGGATAAGCTTGGCTTGGTCGGGGTAAAGGGGGTGGGGAACAGGGAGGGGTGGTGGAGAGGGATGGATTTGGTTTGGGAGAGAGAGAAGGAAGGAAGGAAGGACTTCATTATACTTCAATGTAATTGTTTTTCTTTTCTTTTTATGACTTGTAAACCCGTGGTAAAATGAATTAGAGTTCTGGACAGATTAGGAAAGGATGTTAAATCATTATTATTCATTGTTTATCATTACAATTAAGATGTAATGGTGGTTATTGGTGAGAATGGAGAGGGGGCTATATCCGGGGATTGGGATGGGGTGACTGGGAGGGCATCAGACACTTCTCTGAGGTGTGCGTGAGGCCCCACTCATCCCATTTCAGTCTCTCGGAGGACCCACTCACCCCAAGCAGAACCCCACTAGCCACTATACTTTAATTTAATTTATAAGGTAATACAAACCAACCACAGTATTTAAGTAGCAGTCTTTCTTTACATTTTTACATTTTAGTCATTTAGCAGACACTCTTATCCAGAGCGACTTACAGTTAGTGAGTGCATACATTATTTTATTTTTTCATACCCCCTTGGGAAACGAACCCACAACCCTGGCATTGCAAGCGCCATGCTCTACCAACTGAGCTACACAGGGCCAAAAGTATGTACAATGTACAGTTGAAGTCGGAAGTTTACATACACTTAGGTTGGAGTCATTAAAACTCGTTTTTCAACCACTCCACAATTTTCTTGTTAACAAACTATCGTTTTGCAAGTAGGTTAGGACATCTACTTTGTGCATGACACAAGTAATTTTTCCAACAATTGTTTACAGACAGATTATTTCAATTATAATTCACTGTATCACAATTCCAGTGGGTCAGAAGTTTACATGCACTAAATTGACTGCTTCTGATAGGCTAAGTGACATCATTTGAGTCAATTGGAGGTGTACCTGTGGATGTATTTCAAGGCCTACCTTCAAACTCAGTTCCTCTTTGCTTGACATCATGGGAAAATCAAAAGAAATCAGCTAAGACCTCAGAAAAATGGTAGACCTCCACAAGTCTGGTTCATCCTTGGGAGCAATTTCCAAACGTCTGAAGGTACCACGTTCATCTGTACAAACAATAGTACGCAAGTATAAACACCATGGGACCACGCAACCGTCATACCGCTCATGAAGTAGACGCGTTCTGTCTCCTAGAGATTAACGTACTTTGGTGCAAAAAGTGCAAATCTATCCCAGAACAACAGCAAAGGACCTTGTGAAGATGCTGGAGGAAACAGGTACAACAGTCTCTATATCCACAGTAAAACGAGTCCTATATCGACATAACCTGAAAGGCCACTCAGCAAGGAAGAAGCCACTGCTCTAAAACCGCCATATAAAAGCCAGACTACAGTTTGCAACTGCACATGGGGACAAAGATCGTACTTTTTGGAGAAATGTCCTCTGGTCTGATGAAACAAAAATAGAACTGTTCGGGCCATAATGACCATTGTTATGTTTGGAGGAAAAAGGGGGTTGCTTGCAAGTCGAAGAACACCATCCCAACCGTGAAGCACAGGGGTGGCAGCATCATGCTGTGGGGGTGCTTTGCTGCAGGAGGGGACTGGTGCACTTCACAAAATAGATGGCATCATGAGGAAGGAAAATGATGTGGATATATTGAAGCAACATCTGAAGACATCAGTCAGGAAGTTAAAGCTTGGTCGCAAATGATCTTCCAAATGGACAATGACCCCAAGCATACTTCCAAAGTTGTGGCAAAATGGCTTAAGGACAACAAAGTCAAGGTATTGGAGTGGCCATCACAAAGCCCTGACCTCAACCCAAGTTAAACAATTTAAAGGCAATGCTACCAAATACTAATTGAGTGTATGTAAACTTCTGACCCAATGGGAATGTGATGAAATAAATAAAAGCTGAAATAAATCATTCTCTCTACTATTATTCTGACATTTCACATTCTTATGTAAACATCCGACTTCAACTGTATATATACAGTGAGGGAAAAAAGTATTTGATCCCCTGCTGATTTTGTATGTTTGCCCACTGACAAAGAAATGATCAGTCTATAATTTTAATGGTAGGTTTATTTGAACAGTGAGAGACAGAATAACAACAAAGAAATCCAGAAAACGCATCTCAAAAATGTTATAAATTGATTTGCATTTTAATGAGGGAAATAAGTATTTGACACCCCCTCTCAATCAGAAAGATTTCTGGATCCCAGGTGTCTTTTATACAGGTAACGAGCTGAGATTAGGAGCACACTCTTAAAGGGAGTGCCCCCACTCTTCAACAATGTCTCATATCAAAGATAAACACATTACCACAAATTAATGATAAGACTTTATTATGAAAATGCCATTAAAATCAAACAGAGTACCATAATATGACCAGATTCCACAGTTTTTGTTTGATTATTTTACATCATGTTCTGTCATCTAACTGTTTGGTATTAATATATATTAAAGATCTCCAGACAATGCTCATGCAAAACAATTTAGTTTAAACATATAAACTATCTACTGAGACCTTTAAAGCATGAATATATTTTCTATATGGCAAAATGTGCAGAATTGTAGGAAATTAACTTAAAACTTCTCTCTACCGTCTCCACTAAAATGTTTTGCCGCGAGGTGGGAGGCTTCCCCACAACCGAATCTCGCTTAGGGCCCCCCAAAGACTGGGATGAACGCAGTGATCACTCCGATCCGATACTCTGGAGAAGAATGTATAATGGCCAACATGAATTATCGAGTTACAGAATATATTAAAACAGGAACAAATGTCCTTAATGAACACAACTTGTCAAAAAGATCAAGGCTTTCCCGTGAGGCAGAAATGTATACTAGAGAATAAAAGACACCAACCCTGCTACAGTACACCTCAGTAGTACTATTTATCACGATAATATATACGTATACCACTTAGCAGATGCTTTAATCCAAAGCCACTTCCAGTATAGTGACAGTGAGTGCATACATTTTTTAGTATGCTGTATGTGATCCCTGCGGGACTTGAACCCATGACCTTGGCATTGCTAGTATCCTTACCTTCAAATAAATACTTTCCGTCGCCCGGTGAGCACTGTCTTTGACTGAGCTCTCCCAGCTGTTTGTCTGTGCTGCGGGAGGGGATGTAGGCCTGCACGTTGAAGCAGTAACTCACCCCAGGATCTACATCCCCCTCTTCTAGCTCTATCTCACTGCTTGCAGAGATCTTTGGTTTTCTAGAGGGAGAATTACATAAAGAAGGGGTTATATTATGTCTTTTCTTATGTATTTAATTTGTATAACTTGTTCATTACTGTTTTACTATCATAAAACAATCATATATTCATAACACACATAGAGAGATTTCCCATGCAATATAATCAGAAGTAAGATTGGCCAAACTCATATCATCCACTTAATGCATTTAATTTACACTGAACAAAAACAAAAATATGAACGCAACATGCAACAATTTCAAAGATTTTACTGAGTTACAGTTCATTTAAGGAAATCAGTCAATTGAAATAAATTAATTAGGTCCTTATCTATGGATTTCACATGACTGGGAATACAGATATGCATCTGTTGGTCACAGATACCTTAAAAAAAAGGTAGCGGCATGGATCAGAAAAAACAGTCAGTATCTGGTGTGACCATCATTTGCCTCATGCTGCATGACACATCTCCTTCGCATAGAGTTGATCAGGCTGTTGACTGTGGCCTGTTGATCAGGCTGTTGATGTTGTTCCACTCCTCTTCAATGTCTGTGCGAAGTTGGTGGATATTGGCAGGAACTGGAACATGCTGTCGTGACCACGGCTATCCAGAGCATCCCAAACATGCTCAATGAGTGACATGGCTGGTGAGAATGCAGGCCATGAAAGAACTGGGACATTTTCAGCTCCCAGGAATTTTGTACAGCTCCTTGCGACATGGGGCCGTGCAAAATCATCCTGAAACATGAGGCGATGGCGGCTGATGAATGGCACGACAATAGGTCTCAGGATTTCGTCACCGTATCTCTGTGCATTCAAATTGCCATCGATAAAATACATTTGTGCTTGTTGTCCGTAGCTTATACATGCCCATACCATAACTCCACCGCCACCATGGGGCACTCTTGTTCACAATGTTGATATCAGCAAACCACTCGCCCACACAACGCCATCTGCCCGGTACAGTTGAAACCGGGATTCATCCGTGAAGAGCACACTTCTCCAGCATGCAAGTGGCCATCGAAGGTGAGCATTTGCCCTCTGAAGTCGGTTACGACACCGAACTGCAGTCAGGTCAAGACTCTGGTGAGGACGACGAGCACGCAGATGAGGTTCCTTGAGACAGTTTCTGACAGTTTGTGCAGAAATTCTTCAGTTGTTCAAACCCACAGTTTCATCAGCTCTCTGGGTGGCTCATCTCAGATCATCCTACAGGTGAAGAAGCCGGATGTGGAGGTCCTGGACTGGCGTGGTTACACGTGGTCTGCGGTTGTGAGGCCAGTTGGACGTGCACTACCAAATTCTCTAAAACAGCTCTGGCAACAGCTCTGGCAACAGCTCTCGTGGACATTCCTGCAGTCAGCATGACAATTTAATGCTCCCTCAAAACTTGAGACATCTGCGGCATTGCGTTGTGTGACAAAACTTCACATTTTAGAGTGGCCATTTATTGTCTCAGCACAAGGTGCACCTGTGTAATGATCATGCTGTATAATCAGCTTCTTGATATGCCACTCCTGTCAGATGGATGAGTTATCTTGGCAAAGGAGAAATGCTAACAAACAGGGATGTAAAGAAATGTGTGCACAAAAATTTGAGAGAAATATGCTTTTGCGTATGGAACATTTATGGGATCTTTTATTTCAGCTCATCAAACATGGGACCAACACTTTACATGTTACTTTTATATTTTTGTTCAGCATAATTAAATTCCTTGACTTGCTCCTTTAAGGAGCCTACATCATTGACAAATGTCCTCTATGTCATTTGCTTCGACCCCAGGCCCTACAGTACTTTTAGGAAAGTGTAGGGCTGCCATTTTATTACCCTCCCCTTTGAGCTTACCTTTCCCGTGCTTGTTGCTTTCCCAAGGTGACTTTGTACTGCAGCTCATCAGCAAAGACATCCCCGGATGGTTCTCTGTTGGTTCTGCTCATTGAACAGGGCTGTGGGAGGGTCTTCTACATACAGGGTGATCTTCTTCTTATCTTTGCTCACCTCAATCTTGAACTCAGGTCTGCCTATAAGCGCTGGAAGGGAAATAACACGAGAGGTTGACATGCTTGCTTGTCACACCTGGCGCCACTTGGTGACACTGGCATGCAGTTGGAATAGAAAACAAAGAAAGTCTTCTTTCTCCCAGTGATTTATGGAATGACCAACATTTCAACACTGGCATGCAGAAAATGTGCCCTGATACATGGCTGTTGATTCCTATGGCACCACAGGTGTCAACAGCCATGTATCAGGGCATGCGGAAAATGTGTCATTGTATGGTGGGGTACCTACTGTCATTGTAAGGGGTGAACCTCTCCGACCTTGTGTGGGGGAACTCTATGAGGTCAGAGTTCACACCAAGTAGGGGTTTTGAGAGGACATCAGCGGAGTATATGGCCTTCAGGTCCCCGAGAGAGTTGGACAGGTCACACTCTGTCGCCATAGTCCTGATACAGTGTTGGTTCTTCTCTCTGTTCTGACCAATTCTGAAATAAAGAAGATATTTATGTTTGAGTCACAACATCATTCTGATACTGTTAGCGTTCCTCTCTCTGTTCTGGCCAACACTGAAATAGACATAATGGTAGGTTTCAGTCAAAGGATTATTATTATCTTCAAACATGTTTTTTTGTTGCATTTAGGTCGTTCATTGGGTCTGGATTGGAATCTTGGTTCAACAATAAGAAAAGTACCAAATGTTAATCTTTGACTTGCAGGCCTCTGCACCACATATCACACACATTGCACTTCACTAAAACAAAGATTTGTATTCTTTATTTTTTTCAGCTCCAAAACCCCTTGATCTATTTGCCAGTACACTGCAAATTGGCCAGTGTTGAATTTTTCAGTAACATTTCTAGTGTTGATTCAGGAGTTAAAGTGGTGTAAAAGAACACTCGGTAGTGTAAAAGAACCCCCAGTATTGGTGTTAATAACCAGAGTTATTGTTTTACACTGTGGACATTAAAACAGTCCCATCAAATCCACACCCATCTCTTTCATATTTCCCAGCATGCTCTACTGCAGGTAGATTTTTTAGGATTGTTTTTAATATCTGTGTTTTTGCATGTAGCCTACATTGATTGATTGATTAATCTTATGCTACACAAAGATAAATAACACATTTTTCTAAACTAATCCAATCAGTTAGTAAGATGTATTGCACCCATTACTGAAATGGTTGTTCCCATTTAAATGGTTTAAGTAGTGTTTTTTTTTTATCAAGTTTACTAACCCTGCCAATTAATTCTGAATGCAGGTTGCAGGTGAATAAAAAAATCTAACGTGGATGTCCTAACTCTGGCTGCATTGCAATAGCAATTCCACATTACTTTACAAGCCAGCATAACGTGACTTGCAGGCCTGATGTGGCATTTTAACCAGGAGTTTTGTAACACCACTGTGTTAAGAGTAAAAAAAGGGCCATCAACTAGACCAATAAGTAAGGCCTTATGATATACAGTATGTAATGTATTGTCACAGAGTTTAATTTTAATGATAACATTCGCCTAGGAACTCACTTGTTGAAAGCCACAGGACTTTAAATGGAATGAATTCAGCAACTAACAAATACAGTCAAGGGTGTTAACTCTACAATTTACTCAAAAAGAAAATGAACCCTGGGAAATATGCAAATTAGGCGTTTTCTGTGTATAATTCTGAAAACTCTTTTGGCAGATCAATAGTGTAGTCTGACCGCATCAGTCCTGCCCTCCTACTGCCTTCCAACACATCACCCTGACTCTTCAGGGTCAGAGACTGATTCTGGGAATAGGTTAGTGCAGACCTCCCACGATAACTGTCATGCGTCAGTGTGTATCGGTAGGACAGAGTCAGGCGCAGGACACATAACTTAGTCAACGACGTACTTTACTTGTCACAAGTAAATAAACATATCTTCCACGCAGGGAAGAAAATACCGACTCGCATGTCAATGACAACGAACATTCACGCACAACACCATGCGGGTAGTACTCCGGTGACGACGAATGCCAAAGCCTGCCCGAGCAAGGAGGAGGAGCAGCCTCGGCTGAATTCGTGACAATAATGTGATTACAGGCAACATATTTTTTATATTTCATTGTTATCTCTTCCTGTAAGTGCAAAAACCAGTAATCCGTATGTAAATTAATTACTTACATAGAATATTCAACGGTGTATGAAAAGTTGAAAGGTTCAGGATCCCACATAAGCAGTGTTTTGAAGTTGATCGACAACCAGGAAACATTCTGTGCCTTGGGATATTCCCCTACAAGAAGAGCAAGATCAGTTAACTACATGTAATGTTAGACATTGAGTGAAAGGTAAATAATTAGGGACAGAGCATGGCCTTTATCATAAGAGGGTCACAGGGTACATTGCCTGTACTGTAAACCAGGCTGGTCCCAAGAATTTGGCAACAAAACATTTTGACATTATGGCTTTTAAATAATGCAGTAGGCCAATATGCATAAGTATTTTATTTATCCATACTATTTGTCTAGTCTACAGCTTTTAGGATTGTAGGCTATATTTTAATTACCCTTGACTCACCTGAAACACAGTTTGTGAAGAAGAGGTACAGTACACAATGTCATAAAAAACATTTTCCTTTCCATTCATCATTTTATATTCCAACAGGTCAGTATAAAAACAGTAATCCGATCGGATTGATCCGTGCACGGTTATTTTAAGCAATATCCGACCTTAAACAACGAAGACGGATAATAATTTCGACTGCATGAATTCATTTTTCTAATGTCGTCTAGAAGATTGAATTAATGAACAGAGACAGTGTGGGCGTAGAGAGGAGGGTCTGCTACAGGATACGTGTTCTAACGGTTTCAAAGTAAAAGCTATGTGACTATTTGACGTTACCTGACCATCGCTCCATCTAGCTAGCTTCTATAGGTTAGTTATAATAAGGGCCACCAACAAGTAACGTTAGTAAGTTATCTAGCTAACTAGCTAGCTGCCTTCAATGATTGATGGCTTTCCTGACAGACAAGACAGGGAGTGTGCGCGCGCGCTCTATCTGTGTATACACTGTCCAAGGATCGTTCAAGACTATTCAGCCCCAGCTGACACGGTTTACATAGGCTACCAAGTTTTTGACCATCACCCTCTCTCTGCCATCAGGTGTTTATGAATTAATTATCAGCAGTGATGTGAAATACTTAAGTAAAACTACTTTAAAGTACTACTTAGGTCGTTTTTAGGGTATCTGTACTTAACTGTTACTTTTTGCTCCATCAATTTTCCCTGACACCCAAAAGTACTTGTTACATTTTTTATGCTTAGCAGGACAGGAAAATGGTCAAATTCACGCACTTCTCAAGAGAACATCCTGGTCATCCCTACTGCCTCTGAACTGGCTGACTCACTAAACACACATGCTTCCTTTGTAAATTATGTCTGAGTGTTGGAGTGTACCACTGGCTGTCTGAAAAAGAAAAGAAAATGGTGCTGTCTGTTTTGCTTAATATAAGGAATTTGAAATGATTTATACTTTTACTATTTTTACTCAAGTAGTATTTTACTAGGTGACTTTCACTTTTACTTGAGTCATTTTCTATTAGGGTATTTTTTTACTTTTACTCAGCAATTGTCTTTAAGTGTCAACCTCATTCCAAGGAGGGCCGAGTGTCTGCGGGTTTTCGCTCCTACCTTGTACTTAATTGAGGAATTAAGGTCACTGATTAGTAAGGAACTCCCTCACCTGGTTGTGTGGTCTTAATTGAAAGGGAGAAACCAAAACCAGCAGCCACCACTGGAATGAGTTTGACATTCCTGGTCTATATGGTGTAGGTAGCTACTATAGCTGGTCCTTCCCCCCCCCCTAATAATGGCAGAGATGAAAGGAATTAGGATGGATAGTTCATTTGTTCAATCATTCAATTATTCTCAATCTCAATGGTAATTAGTGAGTATAGTCTATCTGTAGAGAAATAGGTGGGCATACAGCGTATGCCTGCGTATGGTCACCAGAGCGTGCCCAATTTGACTGAGCGCTGAGCGAGTTTCCCAAAGGCTGGTGCATCACTGGAGCGTCAGCCTTCTCGCCCGCTTCAATTTTGCTTCAGTAGCGCTGACTTTATGAGCTTAGGCCATGCCCAGTCTAGTAGGCTACTTGTGTGCCTCTGTAGCCCCTTGCAGTAGGTACTGTCCTGGAGTTCGCTAAATATTTTCAGAAAGAAACTGATCAAACACACAGGTGTTTTTTTTTCTTCACCTTTATTTAACCAGGTAAGCCAGTTGAGAACAAGTTCTCATTTACAACTGCGGCCTGGCCAAGATAAAGCAAAGCAGTCTGCGATAAAAACAACAACAACACAGTTACATATGGAATAAACAAAATGTACAGGTCAATAACACAATAGAAAATCTACAGTTGAAGTCAGAAGTTTACATAGCACCTTAGCCAAATACATTTAAACTCAGTTTTTCACAATTCCTGACATTTAATCCTAGTAAAAATTCCCTGTCTTAGGTCAGTAAGGATCGCCACTTTATTTTAAGAATGTGAAATGTCAGAATAATAGTAGAGAGAATGATTTATTTCAGCTTTTATTTATTTCATCACATTCCCAGTGGGTCAGAAGTTTACATACACTTAATTAGTGATTTAGCATTGCCTTTAAATTGTTTAACTAGGGTCAAACGTTTCGGTAGCCTTCCACAAGCTTCCCACAATAAGTTGGGTGAATTTTGGCCCATTCCTCCTGACAGAGCTGGTGTAACTGAATCAGGTTTGTAGGCCTCTGCTCGCACATCGCTTTTCAGTTCTGCCCACACATTTTCTAAAGGATCGAGGTCAGAGCTTTGATGGGCACTCAATACCTTGGCTTTGTTGTCCTTAAGCCATTTTGCCACAACTTGGGGCGGCAGGTAGCTTAGTGGATAAGAGTGTTGTGCCAGTAACCGAAAGGTCGCTGGTTCTAATCCCCGAGCCGACTAGGTGAAAAATCTGTCGATGTGCCCTTGAGCAAGGCACTTAACCCTAATTGCTCCTGAAAATCGCTCTGGATAAGAGCGTCTGCTAAATGACTAAAAATGTTTAATGTCATTGTCCATTTGGAAGACCCATTTGCGACCAAGCTTTAACTTCCTGACTGATGTCTTGAGATGTTGCTTCAATATATCCACATAATCTTCCTTCCTCATGATGCCATCTATTTTGTGAAGTGCACCAGTCCCTCCTGCAGCAAAGCACACCCAAAGCATGATGCTGCCATCCCAGTGCTTCACGTTTGGGATGGTGTTCTTCGGCATGCAAGCTATCCCCTTTTTCTTCCAAACATAACAATGGTCAGTATGGCCAAACAGTTCTATTTTTGTTTCATCAGACCAGAGGACATTTCTCCAAAAAAGTAAGATCATTGTCCCCATGTGCAGTTTCAAACCGTAGTCTGTTTTTTTATGGCGGTTCTTTGGAGCAGTGGCTTTACTGTGGATATAGTTACTTTTGTACCTGTTTCCTCCAGCATCTTTACAAGGTCCTTTGCTGTTGTTCTGGGATTGATTTGCACTTTTCGCACCAAAGTACGTTCATCTCTAGGAGACAGAACACGTCTCCTTCCTGAGTGGTATGACGGTTTGCGTGGTCCCATGGTGTTTATACTTGCGTACTATTGTTTGTACAGATGAAGTGCAGTATCTTCAGGCATTCTGAAATTTCTCCCAAGGATCAACCAGACTTGTGGAGGTGTACAATTATTTTTCTGAGGTTCTTGGCTGATTTCTTATGATTTTCCCATGATGTCAAGCAAAGAGGAACTGAGTTTGAAGGTAGGCCTTGAAATACATCCACAGGGACATCTCCAATTGACTAAAATGATGTCACTTAGCCTATCAGAAGCTTCTAAAGCCATGACATCATTTTCTGGAATTTTCCAAGCTGTTTAAAGGCACAGTCAACTTAGTGTATGTAAACTTCTGACCCACTGGAATTGTGATACAGTGAATTATAAGTGAAATAATCTGTCTGTAAACAATTGTTGGAAAAATTACTTGTGTCATGCACAAACTAGATGTCCTAACCGACCTGCCAAAACTATAGTTTGTTGACAAGAAATTTGTAGAGTAGTTGAAAAACTAGTTTTAATGACTCCAACCTAAGTGTATGTAAACTTCCGACTTCAACTGTACCTAGCTTTAAGTGGCTGGTTGTAACATTGTAGCTTGCTGTTTAGTAGCCATATCTACAATTAAAAAGAGAAGAGGTTCTACAATTGAGATACAATAGATCTCCGATTGCAAAACCTCCTCTATTTTTAGTCATAGATATGGCTACCTGTATTTTTTTTAGCCAACTTAGCTAGCTAGACTACCTAGCTACCTACCTAGCTACCTAAGTTAGCAAACAGAAAAATAATGCTAGCCAGCAATACACAATATGGGTTTCAGTAGATAAACTAAAGCTAGCTAGCTAGGTGGCTTGCAGGAATAATAACTAGTTAGCTAGCCACTGTATTTGTCATCTGCCGTCTTGGTGCTGGCATTGGCTGTAGCTGAGCTTCTAGCTAAATCCAACTCTTTGTTTGAATCCTCTTCGCTATATTCAGGTTGAAACATGTAAGGTTGAATGTCACCATGTAGCTAATAGAACATAAACAAATGCTCCATTGTCGAGTTCGTGTTGATGAGAGGAATCACTTGAAGCCATTTCAGTTTTGCCCGAAGGATTGTGTTATTAGTGTCCGCCTCCCTTCAAAAATAACCTGCCTTGGGGGTGGGATGTGGCAGAGCATGAAGCATGAACTTTGCACAAAGTAGATGTCCTAACCAACCTGCCAAAACTATAGTTTGTTAACAAGAAATTTGTGGAGTGATCTAAGATAAGGCGGGGATTTGCCTTGAAGTGATTTATAGATGACCTGGAGCCAGTGGGTTTGGCGACGAATATGTAGTGAGGGCCAGCCAACGAGAGCGTACAGGTCACAATGGTGGGGTAGTATATGGGGCTTTGGTGACAAAATGGATAGCACTGTGATAAACTACATCCTATTTGCTGAGTAGAGTGTTGGAAGCTATTTTGTAAATGACATCGCGAAGTCAGTGATCGGTAGGATTGTCAGTTTTACGAGGGCATGTTTAGCAGCATGAGTCAAGGAGGCTTTGAAATAGGAAGCTGATTATAGATTTAACTTTGGATTGGAGATGTTTACAGTCTAACCAGACACCTAGGTATTTGTAGTTTGTCCACATATTCTAAGTCAGATCCGCTTTGAGAGTAGTGATTCTAGTCGGCGCGGGTGCAAGCAGCGTTCGATTGAAGAGCATGCATTTAGTTTTACTATCGTTTAAGAGCAGTTGAAGGCCACGGAAGGAAAAGTTTGTATGGCATTGAAGCTCGTTTGGATGTTTGTTAGCACAGTGTCCAATGAAGGACCAGATGTATACAAAATGGTGTCGTCTGTAGGGATCTGAGAGTCACCAGCAGCAAGTTGCGACTCGTTGATATACACAGAGAATAGAGTCGGCCCGAGAATTGAACCCTGTGGCACCCCCCATTAGGAGACTGCCAGAGTCCAGACAACAGGCCCTCCGATAGTTGGGGGTAGCCAGGTGGAAAGCATGGCCAGCCGTAGCAAAATGCTTATTGAAATTCTCAATTATCGTAGATTTATCGGTGGTGACAGTGTTTCCTAGCCTCAGTGCAGTGGGTAGCTGGGAGGAGGTGCTCTTATTCTCCATGGACTTTACAGTGTCCCAAAACTTTTTGGAGTTAGTGCTACAGGATGCAAATGTCTGTTTGAAAAAGCTACCTTTGCTTTCCTAACTGATTGTGTATATTGGTTCCTGACTTCCCTGAAAAGTTGCATATCGCGGGGGCTGTTCGATGCTAATGCAGTACGCCACAGGATGTTTTTGTGCTGGTCAAGGGCAGTCAAGTCTGGGGGTGAACCAGGGGCTATATCTGTTCTTAGTTCTGAATTTTTTTGAATGGGGCATGCTTATTTAAGATGGAGAGGAAAGCACTTTTGAAGAACATCCAGGCATCCTTTAAAATCAAGGTGATGTTTTTTGCATCCTCAATGGCTCTGCAATTGTATTCTCTGCTGATGGCCTGCTCACAAGCACCATCACATGACTCTGCTGCCAAGATGATCCTCTTCACCTGTGAGTGAGGAGGAGGAGGAGGAGGAGAGATGTGTGGGGATCAGATTGTTGTAAACACACATTCACAGCCATTCATTCACCCATTATGACCGTTAAAGGGGAATTTCACCCTGGGGAATCTGGGATTGTTTTCATCCACAGGAGGTTGGTGGCACCTGATTGGGGAGGAAGGGCTTGTGGTAATGGCTGGAGCGGAATTAGTGGAATGGTATCAAATACATCAAACATAAGGTTTTAATGTGTTTGATGCCATTCTATTCGTTCCATTCCAGCCATTATTATGAGCCGACCTCTCCTCAGCAGCTTCCACTGTTTTCATCATGTCCGAGGCATTTCTAGGTCAGTGAGATGTTTTACACATAATTGCCCAGGAGGAAGGCAGGTCTGGGCCTTAGAGCTGAATGATACACCCTATGACAGCTTCCGGTGTATTGATGGTGTATTGATGGAGGGAAGGAGATCTGAAAAATAAATATAGTCCTGCTTTGTGGCATTTTGCAAATGCTCTACAGTGAGGGAAAAAAGTATTTGATCCCCTGCTGATTTTGTACGTTTGCCCACTGACAAAGAAATGATCAGTCTATAATTTTAATGGTAGGTTTATTTGAACAGTGAGAGACAGAATAACAACAACAAAATCCAGAAAAACGCATGTCAAAATGTTATAAATTGATTTGCATTTTAATGAGGGGAATAAGTATTTGACCCCTCTGCAAAACATGACTTAGTACTTGGTGGCAAAACCCTTGTTGGCAATCACAGAGGTCAGGCGTTTCTTGTAGTTGGCCACCAGGTTTGCACACATCTCAGGAGGGATTTTGTCCCACTCCTCTTTGCAGATCTTCTCCAAGTCATTAAGGTTTTGAGGCTGCCGTTTGGCAACTCGAACCTTCAGCTCCCTCCACAGATTTTCTATGGGATTACGGTCTGGAGACTGCCTAGGCCACTCCAGGACCTTAATGTGCTTTTTCTTGAGCCACTCCTTTGTTGCCTTGGCCGTGTGTTTTGGGTCATTGTCATGCTGGAATACCCCATCCACGACCCATTTTCAATGCCCTGGCTGAGGAAGAGGTTCTCACCAAGATTTGACGGTACATGGCCCCGTCCATCGTCCTTGATGCGGTGAAGTTGTCCCTGTCCCCTTAGCAGAAAAACACCCCCCGAAGCATAAGGTTTCCACCTCCATGTTTTATGGTGGGGATGGTGTTCTTGGGTAATAGAAAGCCATTCCTCCTCCTCCAAACACGGCGAGTTGAGTTGATGCCAAAGAGCTCGATTTTGGTCTCATCTGACCACAACACTTTCACCCAGTTCTCCTCTGAATCATTCAGATGTTCATTGGCAAACTTCAGACGGGCATGTACAGTGGAGAACAAGTATTTGATACACTGCCGATTTTGCAGGTTTTCCCTACTTACAAAGCATGTAGAGGTCTGTAATTTTATCATAGGTACACCTTCAATGTGAAAGACGGAATCTAAAACAAAAATCCAGAAAATCACATTGTATGATTTTTAAGTAATTCATTTGCATTTTATTGCATGACATAGTATTTGATCACCTACCAACCAGTAAGAATTCGGCTCCTCACAGACCTGTTAGTTTTTCTTTAAGAAGCCCTCCTGTTCTCCACTCATTACCTGTATTAACTGCACCTGTTTGAACTCAGTTACCTGTATAAAAGGACACCTGTCCACACACTCAATCAAACAGACTCCAACCTCTCCACAATGGCCAAGACCAGAGAGCTGTGTAAGGACATCAGGGATAAAATTGTAGACCTGCTTAAGGCTGGGATGGGCTACAGGACAATAGGCAAGCATGAGAAGGCAACAACTGTTGGCGCAATTATTAGAAAATGGAAGAAGTTCAAGATGACGGTCAATCACCCTCGGTCTGGGGCTCCATGCAAGATCTCACCTCGTGAGGCATCAATGATCGTGAGGAAGGTGAGGGATCAGCCCAGAACTACAAGGCAGGACCTGGTTAATGACCTGAAGAGAGCTGGGACCACAGTCTCAAAGAAACCATTAGTAACACACTACGCCGTCATGGATTAAAATCCTGCAGCACGCATGTTCCCCTGCTCATGCCAGCGCATGTCCAGGCCCGTCTGAAGTTTGCCAATGACCATCTGGATGATCCGGAGAGGAGGAATGGGAGAAGGTCATGTGGTCTGATGAGACAAAAAATAGAGCTTTTTGGTCTAAACTCCACTGCGCCGTAGTTGGAGGAAGAAGAAGGATGAGTACAACCCCAAGAACACCATCCCAACCGTGAAGTATGGAGGTGGAAACATCATTCTTTGGGGATGCTTTTCTGCAAAGGGGACAGGATCGACTGCACCGTATTGAGGGGGAGGATGGATGAGGGCCTGTATCGCGAGATCTTGGCCAACAACCTCCTTCCCTCAGTAAGAACATTGAAGATGGGTCGTGGCTGGGTCTTCCAGCATGACTGCGACACCAAAACACACAGCCAGGGCAACTAAGGAGTGGCTCCATAAGAAGCATCTCAAGGTCCTGGAGTGGCCTGGCCGTCTCTCCAGACCTGAACCCAATAGAAAATCTTTGGAGGAAGCTGAAAGTCCGTATTGCCCAGCGACAGCCCCGAAACCTGAAGGATCTGGGAGAAGGTCTGTATGGAGGAGTGGGCCAAATCCCTGCGGCAGTGTGTGCAAACTGGTCAAGACCTACAGGAAACGTATGATTCTGTAATTGCAAACAAAGGTTTCTGTACCAAATATTAAGTTCTGCTTTTCTGATGTATCAAATACTTGTGTCATGCAATAAAATGCAAATTAATTACTTAAAAATCATACAATGTGATTTTCTGGATTTTTGTTTTAGAGAATTCCGCCTCTCACAGTTGAAGTGTAACTATGATAAAAATTACAGACCTCTACATGCTTTGTAAGTAGGAAAACCTGCAAAATCGGCAGTGTATCAAATACTTGTTCTCCCCACTGTAGATGTGCTTTCTTGAGCAGGGGGACCTTACGGGCGCTGCAGGATTTCCAGTCTTACGGCGTAGTGTTTTACCAATTGTTTTCTTGGTGATTATGGTCCCAGCTGCCTTGAGATCATTGACAAGATCCTCCCGTAGTTCTGGGCTGATTCTCACCGTTCTCATTATCATTGCAACTCCATGAGGTGAGATCTTGCATGGAGCCCCAGGCCGAGGGAGATTGACAGTTATTTGTGTTTCTTCCATTTGCGAATACTCGCACTAACTGTTGTCACCTTCTCACCAAGCTGCTTGGCGATGGTCTTGTAGCCTATTCCAGCCTTGTGTAGGTCTACAATCTTGTCCTTGACATCCTTGGAAGCTCTTTGGTCTTGGCCATGGTGGAGAGTTTGGAATCTGATTGATTGATTGCTTCTGTAGACAGGTGTCTTTTGTACAGGTAACAGCTGAGATTAGGAGCACTCCCTTTAAGAGTATGCTCCCTAATCTCACGCTCGTTACTGTATAAAAGACACCTGGAGCCAGAAATCTTTCTGATTGAGAGGGGTCAAATACTTATTTCCCTCATTAAAATGCAAATCAATTTATAACATTTTGACATGCATTTTTCTGAATTTTGTTGTTATTCTGTCTCTCACTGTTCAAATAAACCTACTATTAAAATTATAGACTGATCATTTCTTTGTCAGTAGGCAAACGTACAAAATCAGTGGCAGGAGGCAGGGGGGATCAAATACTTTTTTCCCTCACTGTATGTTATACTGATCGCACTATACATGTTTGTGCGTGTAGATATGGTTGTCCTTGTTCGATAGAGTCATTGGACATCATTCAACAATGCTCCTATCGGAGGTTTCATTGCTAAATATACAAGCTGACACATTTTTCCCAGTCTCCGAAAGACTACAACTTGTGTGGGGCAATGCTTCAGGCTCTGCCACATCCACCCCAAGGCAGTTTATTTTAAAGGGAGGCGGACACTAATAACACAATCCTTCGGGCAAAAACTGAAATGGCTTCAAGTGATTCCTCTCATCAACACGAATTAGACAATGGAGTTTTGTTTATGTTCTATTAGCTACATGGTGACATTCAACCTTACATGTTTCAACCTGAATATAGCGAAGAGGATTCGAAACAAAGAGTTGGATTTAGCTAGAAGCTCGGCTACAGCCAATGCCAGCACCAAGACGGCAGATGACAAATACAATGGCTAGCTAACTAAGTTATTATTCCTGCAAAGAAACCTAATAGCTAGCTTTATTTTATCTACTGAAACCCATATTGTGTATTGCTGGTGTCACGAGCTGATGTGGATGTGGTGTTGGAGTCAGGCGCAGGACACAGAAGCTTAAGTCCAACAGACTTTACTAGTCAAAACACGACAATACAAAATAACGGGCCTCAACCACAACGGGAGGCGGCGATTACGCATACTGTGCGTCAATACACAAAATACAAGGGATTACGCAAAAAGTGCGTCAATACACGAGAGAGCAATACAAATCACCACACGGACAGGCGGACAACAACACACAACTACAAACAAAACCAAAGGAAACTTATAGGTGACATAATCAATACGTGATATGGAACAGGTGCACTAATCAGACAAAACCAAACAAACATAGAGAACATCAAACGGTGGCAGCTAGTACTCCGAGACGACGAAAGCGAAGCCTGCCCGAACAAGGGAGGAGGAGCAGTCTCGGGCGGAATTCGTGACAGCTGACTAGCATTATTTTTCTGTTTGCTAACTTAGGTAGATAGGTAGGTACTTAGGTAGTCTAGCTAGCTAGTTGTAAAAAAAATGCAGGTAGCCTATCTATGACTAAAAATAGAGGCGGTTTTGCAATCGGAGATCTATTGTATCTCAATTGTAGAACCTCTTCTCTTTTTAATTGTAGATATGGCTACTAAACAGCAAGTTACAATGTTACAACCAATCAATCAATCAATTTTATTTTATATAGCCCTTCTTACATCGGCTAATATCTCGAAGTGCTGTACAGAAACCAGCCTAAAACCCCCAAACAGCTAGTAATGCAGGTGTAGAAGCACGGTGGCTAGGAAAAACTCCCTAGAAAGGCCAAAACCTAGGAAGAAACCTGAGAGGAACCAGGCTATGAGGGGTGGCCAGTCCTCTTCTGGCTGTGAACCGGGTGGAGATTATAACAGAACCATGCCAAGATGTTCAAAATGTTCATAAGTGACAAGCATGGTCAAATAATAATCAGGAATAACCAGCCACTTAAAGCTAGGTACAGTTAGAAGTCGGAAGTTTACATACACTTAGGTTGGAGTCATTAAAATTCTTTTCAAACCACTCCCCAAATTTCTTGTTAATTTCAATCTAACTAGTTTTTATGGCAGTCGGTTAGGACTCTACTTTTGTGCCTTGACACAAGTAATTTTTTCCAACAATTCTTTGCAGACAGATTATTTCACTTATAATTCCGCTGTATCACAATTCCAGTGGGTCAGAAGTTTACATACACTAAGTTGACTGTGCCTTTAAGCAGCTTGGAAAATTTCAGAAAATGATGTCATGGCTTTACGAAGCTTCTGTTAGGCTAAGAACATCATTTGAGTCAATTGAGAGGGTGTACCTGTGGATGTATTTCAAGGCTACTCTTAAAACTCAGTTCCTCTTTGCTTGACATCATGGGAAAATCAAAAGAAATCAGCCAAGACCTCAGAAAAAATAATTGTAGACCTCCACAAGTCTGGTTCCAGAAATTTCCGAATGCCTGAAGATACCGTGTTCATCTGTACATAAACCAAATATTACGCAAGTATAAACACCATGGGACCACATAGCAACCGTCTTTCCACTCAGGAAGGAGGGCAGCGTTCTGTCTCCTAGAGATGAGCGTGCTTTGGTGTGAAAAGTGCAAATCCAATCCCAGAACAACAGCAAAGGACCTTGTAGAAGATGCACTGGGAGGAAACAGGTACAAAAGTAACTATATCCACAGTAAAACAAGCCCTATCTCAGCCATAACCTGAAAGGCTGCTTGTAGGAATAAGCCACTGCTCCAAAACTGCCATAAAAAAGCCAATACGGTTTGCAACTGACACATGGGGACAAAGATTGTACTTTTCGGAGAAATGTCACTCTGGTCTGATGAAACAAAAATAGAACTCTTTTGGCTCTCGTGACCTTCGTTATGTTTGGAGGAAAAAAGGGGAGCGGTTTGCAAGCAGAAGAACCTACCATCCACCGTGAGTGCCGGGGGTGGAACATCATGCTGTGGGGGTCAGCTGCTTTGTGCAGGAGGGGACTGGTGCACTTCCACAAAATAGATAGCATCATGAGGAAGGAGAAAAATTATGTGGATTACATTGAAGCAACATCTCAAGACATCCAGTCCAGGAAGTTAAAGAATTAGTCGTAAATGGGTCTTCCAACATAGACAATGACCCCAAGTATACTTCCAAAGTTGTGGCAAAATCGCTTAAGGACACACAAAGTCCAAGGTATTGGAGGGGCCATCCACAAAGCCCTGACCTCAATCCTATAGAAAAGTGTGGGTGTCACGCCCTGATCTTGAGAGCCCTGTTTTTCTCTAGTTGGTTTTGGTCCAGGGTGTGAATTCTGGATTTTGTATTTCTATGTTGGAGCGGTGTGTGGTTCCCAATCAGAGGCAGCTGTCGTTCGTTGTCTCTGATTGGGGATCATACTCTATGCAGCCATTTTGCCTACCTTAGTTGTGGGATCTTGTTTCTGTTTTGGCTTGTGGTTTTGTAGCCTGAAGAACATACGGTCGTTTGTTTATTTTTGTTGTGTTGATTCTGTATTCAGTTAATAAAGTAAATGTTAGCATACCACACGCTGCACCTTGGTCCGATCCGTCTATCAACAGAGCCAGGTTTCAGAGGAGCCAACTCTCCACCTCGCTGTAAGGAGCGTGGGACCGTTCAGGCTCCCTGTTGTGTGGTGACGGCGCACCTGTGTCTCAAGGCGCATTCACAGTCCGGTCCACTTTGGTGCCAGCGCCACTTGATTGCGGGCTAAAGTGAGCATCCAGCCAGGACAGGTTGTGCCTGTCCTCCCTGCGCGCAAACCAGTGGTGCGTGTCTCCAGCCAGGCGCTGGCCTGTGCCTGCTCTTCGCACCAGACCAGTGGTGCGTGTCCCCCACAGTGCGGCCCGTGCCTGCTCTCTCGCACCAGACCCAGTGGTGCATGTCCCCAGCCCCGGGCAGCTCATTGCCTGCTCCCTCGCACCTGGAAACCAGTGAGTGCGTGTCTCCCAGTCGTTCGCGGCCCGTGCCTGCTCCGCGCACCAAACCAATTAGTTTAAAAGGCAGACACACGCCTCCTGGTCTGCATCTGAGGAGATTTCTTACTCCAATGCTACTTTGGAGGTTTCAGACACTTAGATCATGGTCTTGACTTTCTCACAGTTTTCTCTCCCATTTCATCTGAATAATTTTTGACATTCTTAGGAGGCTCATAGTGAGTAAATATTTTGGATAGACATGCAAAGAATTGATCTAGCTAGTAGCAATGCATGGACAGTGGTATCACCTTCCAGACTTTCCACCTTAAGTGTTCAGTGATTTTTCATAATTATCTAGTTGTTGCTCTGGGTAGACTTAGGCCTGCTGAAAATGACAATTTAGTTTATATTTTCAATTCTAATCAAATTAAAACGTCCAGTGGTATTTTGTATTTTTATTAGGATCCCCAGTAGCTGTTGCAAAAACAGCAGCTTCTCTTCCTGGGGTCCACTACAAACCTTGAAACATGACATAATATAGAACACGGGCGAAAAAGTATGAGCAAGAACAGCTCAAGGACAAGAACTACATACATTTATTTTTTAAAGAGCCCTACCACGTAGCCTACATATCCCAGCACATACACACAAACTATCTGGGTCAAATAGGGGAGAGGCATTGTACACCTGAGGTGTTGCTTTATTTGTTTTTTGAGAGTAGGTTTGCTGAAAATTTGAGTAATATGAGATGGAAAGGAGTTCCATGCAATAATGTCTCATAATATGTAAGTGCTTGAATTTGTTCTAGGATTTGGGGACTGTGAAAAAGAACCCTGGCGCACTGTCTTTCAGGTGGGGTAAATGTGTGTGTCAGAGCTGTGTGTAAGTTGACTATGTAAACAATTTGGAAGATTTTAATCGGTGTACTGTATGCATC